>NC_087516.1:84402816-84621172 GCF_963921805.1 Phalacrocorax carbo
AGCTGTGTTCCCCTGATGGATTTTCTTCTTTAACCCTCCAGGACCTGTTGACTTGCTGCTCTCCCTGTCACAGCCCTGATGCCGCAGGCCTACAGCAACTGATGGGGCTTACTCCGGGGGGGTGTGGGGGTGGGAAAGGGGACCTTTTTCCCCAGGTGGTTTGTGCTGCTTCTCCTCCCTCCGGCGCGGGGTGGGGGCGAGTGGGGCAGGCGGGAGGACAGTGCGCATGCGCAGTGGCGCCTTTGCTGCTCTCTGCCGCCACCGTGCGGCCAAACCGCGGTACTGCAGGCCGGCAGCCGCGCATGCGCAGTGGCGCCTTTGCTGCTCTCTGCTGCCACCGTGCGGCCAAACCGCGGTACTGCAAGCCGGCAGCCGCGCATGCGCAGTGGCGCCTTTGCTGCTCTCTGCCGCCACCGTGCGGCCAAACCGCGGTACTGCAGGCGGGCAGCCGCGCATGCGCACTGGCCACCTGTTGTTTTCTGCTCGCTGCTTTCACCGAGCGACCGAGCCCCGGGACTGCAGGCGGGAGCTCCGCTACCCTGGTAGAGATTTCCACCCGCCCCTTATCCGATCGCGGCAGTCACCGGTCGATCAAAACCGGGTACTGCAGACGGGAAGCCGCCCGTTCCCGAGGGTGAGGTTTTCCTCTGGCCGCTGCTGTTGCCGTGCAAGCAGATGCTGGTACTGCAGGCGGGCGGCCGCGCATGCGCAGTGGCGCCCTTTTCTGCTCTCTGCCGCCACCGTGCGGCCAAACCGCGGTACTGCAGGCGGGCGGCCGCGCATGCGCAGTGGCGCCATTTTAGCTCTCTATCGCCACCGTGCGACCAAAGAGCGGTACTGCAGGCGGGCAGCCGCGCATGCGCAGTGGCGCCATTTTAGCGCTCTGCCGCCACCGTGCGGCCAAACCGCGGTACTGCAGGCGGGCAGCCGCGCATGCGCAGTGGCGCCCTTTCCTGCTCTCTGCCGCCACCGTGCGACCAAACCGCGGTACTGCAGGCGGCCGGCCGCGCATGCGCAGTGGCGCCATTTTAGCTCTCTGCCGCCACCGTGCGACCAAACAGCTGTACTGCAGGCGGGCAGCCGCGCATGCGCAGTGGCGCCCTTTCCTGCTCTCTGCCGCCACCGTGCGACCAAACCGCGGTACTGCAGCCAGCAGCCGTGCACGGGCTGGAGCGACACTTCGCCGCGCTCACTTCTCCACGCCACTTAGTGACACCCCCCCCCCGCTACCTGGTGACGGCACCGTGGGGGCTGGAGCCGTGTACCACAGCCCTTAGCGACAGGTGTTGACCCCTTGCGATAGCCCGGTGAGGGTGGTGCTGATACTCCTCGCCACGCTCTTAGCAACGGGCCCCGCCCCCGGCGATGGGCGGGCAGGCGGTCTGATGGCTGACCCACCTGGCCCCACCCACCTTTGCGACAGGCCCCGCCCCCTGGCGAGGGCCTGGTGGGGCGGGGCCGTGCTCCTGTGCTCCCCAGCACCCCCAGGTAGCAACAGGCCCCACCCCCTGGTGACAGCCTGGGGGTGTTGCTGGTGCTGCCTGGCCCCACCCTCCATAGCAAGAGGCCCTGCCCGTGGTGATGGTTCCAGGGGCATTGCCAGCGTCCCTTTGGACACACCCCCTTAGCGACAGGCCCCGCCCCCTGGCAACGGCCCGGGGGGTGGTGCCTGCTCTCTCCCCTTAGCGACAGGCCCAGCCCCCTGGCAACGGCCCGGGGGGCGGTGCCGGCTCTCTCCCCTTAGCGACAGGCCCCGCCCCCTGGCAACGGCCCGGGGGGCGGTGCCGGCTCTCTCCCCTTAGCGACAGGCCCCGCCCCCTGGCAACGGCCCGGGGGGCGGTGCCGGCTCTCTCCCCTTAGCGACAGGCCCCGCCCCCTGGCAACGGCCCGGGGGGCGGTGCCGGCTCTCTCCCCTTAGCGACAGGCCCCGCCCCCTGGCAACGGCCCGGGGGGCGGTGCCGGCTCTCTCCCCTTAGCGACAGGCCCCGCCCCCTGGCAACGGCCCGGGGGGCGGTGCCGGCTCTCTCCCCTTAGCGACAGGCCCCGCCCCCTGGCAACGGCCCGGGGGGCGGTGCCGGCTCTCTCCCCTTAGCGACAGGCCCCGCCCCCTGGCAACGGCCCGGGGGGCGGTGCCGGCTCTCTCCCCTTAGCGACAGGCCCCGCCCCCTGGCAACGGCCCGGGGGGCGGTGCCGGCTCTCTCCCCTTAGCGACAGGCCCCGCCCCCTGGCAACGGCCCGGGGGGCGGTGCCGGCTCTCTCCCCTTAGCGACAGGCCCCGCCCCCTGGCAACGGCCCGGGGGGCGGTGCCGGCTCTCTCCCCTTAGCGACAGGCCCCGCCCCCTGGCAACGGCCCGGGGGGCGGTGCCGGCTCTCTCCCCTTAGCGACAGGCCCCGCCCCCTGGCAACGGCCCGGGGGGCGGTGCCGGCTCTCTCCCCTTAGCGACAGGCCCCGCCCCCTGGCAACGGCCCGGGGGGCGGTGCCGGCTCTCTCCCCTTAGCGACAGGCCCCGCCCCCTGGCAACGGCCCGGGGGGCGGTGCCGGCTCTCTCCCCTTAGCGACAGGCCCCGCCCCCTGGCAACGGCCCGGGGGGCGGTGCCGGCTCTCTCCCCTTAGCGACAGGCCCCGCCCCCTGGCAACGGCCCGGGGGGCGGTGCCGGCTCTCTCCCCTTAGCGACAGGCCCCGCCCCCTGGCAACGGCCCGGGGGGCGGTGCCGGCTCTCTCCCCTTAGCGACAGGCCCCGCCCCCTGGCAACGGCCCGGGGGGCGGTGCCGGCTCTCTCCCCTTAGCGACAGGCCCCGCCCCCTGGCAACGGCCCGGGGGGCGGTGCCGGCTCTCTCCCCTTAGCGACAGGCCCCGCCCCCTGGCAACGGCCCGGGGGGCGGTGCCGGCTCTCTCCCCTTAGCGACAGGCCCCGCCCCCTGGCAACGGCCCGGGGGGCGGTGCCGGCTCTCTCCCCTTAGCGACAGGCCCCGCCCCCTGGCAACGGCCCGGGGGGCGGTGCCGGCTCTCTCCCCTTAGCGACAGGCCCCGCCCCCTGGCAACGGCCCGGGGGGCGGTGCCGGCTCTCTCCCCTTAGCGACAGGCCCCACCCCCTGGCAACGGCCCGGGGGGCGGTGCCGGCTCTCTCCCCTTAGCGACAGGCCCCGCCCCCCGGCAACGGCCCGAGCCTGTGTTTGCTCCGCTCGGGGGGGGGGGGGCTCGGTTTGGGTGTTTTCTCTCCCCCCCCCTCCCGCGCCGGGAGCTCCAGGCGGCTCCCGTACGGCTCCCGGGGCCTTCCCCCCTCGGGGGGCTCGGCCCGCCCCTTTCGCGGGGCGCTGTGGGAAGGGCGGGGGCGGGGCCCGGGGGTCGCAGAGCCCCAGCCGGGGCTCGGGCAGCTCTCGCTGCCCCCGGGCTCCTCTGGCGCCGGGGCTCCCGTGTTCCCTCGGGCGGTCGCAGCTCTGGGGCTGTCTCAGCCCCCCGGGCAGGCGTGCTCTGGCGTTTAGAGAAGCGGAGGCGTTGCCTGAGGTAAGGCTTCCAGAGCTTGGCGCTCTTTGGCAGCAGCTGTACTAGAAAGGTCCCTTGTGGCCTGCTTTGCTTTTTTTCTCCCGGGATGCTGTTTTGGGCGCTGAGGGGGCGGTGAGGCGGTTTAGTGGTATGGTGTTCTGTTTGGGGTTTGGTTTTTGCTTTGCTGGTTTTCTTCCCCCTTGTGAGATCATTTTATTCGTTTATCATTTCACATTATCATTTACCCCGCGCCATTTCCGTCCCCTCTGGGCAGCAGCGGATCCGCCGCTCGAGGGCGAGGAGCTGGGCCGACAACGGGCCGCTGCAGACTCTGGTCAGGGTACGAGGCTGCTCCCTGGGGAGCCGGCGCAGGGGGCGCGGAGGTACGCGCGGGCACTTGTCGGTGCCCCTGACCGGTGAAGGGGAGGTTAAATTGTAGGAGTGCAAATAAACACATATTATTTAGGGAGGAGTCGTGACTCAATTTAATCGCAGCTATTACTGAACAAACCAGGCAGTCATTATTCCTAATCTGTAATTAAAAAGAATAAAGGCAGTCCTTTTTTATGCCATAAATAGAGTTGCGAGTCATTAATAGCTCAATCTAAATGCAGCCGTTATTAAATCAACTGCAGGCATTAATGACTCCTGATCAGAAACAAAATAAGGAAATTTTAGAATCTAGAATGAAAATCGACCCGGAAAGCTAAATTGGGAGCGGGTAGTACTGAAATTGTAACAGGGCTGTTAGAAAGTTCGGAGGCAGCGACAGCTCCTGCTTCCAACCCAAGCAGTAAACGAAGCTTTGGGTTCTTAAATGAAGAGAAATAAAGGTGAGCTGTTAAACAGTGGCTGGGGTCAAGCGTAGCTATTAAGAAAATTTGCAGGTACGGGTGATTCCTGACCAGAACTAACAATTCCAGAAGATTTAGATTTAAAAATTACAGAGCTAATGGAGTGCCACAACCGCCCGGATGTCACCGCAGCCGCTTTGGGGGAATGCCCCAGCACCCCCCGCCACCGCTATTAATTACTGCCAAGGAGAGCGAGAGTGAAAGTAGAAGCGGTGCAGGTGAAATGCGAGCAGTACGCTTTTCCTAAGTCATCCCTTCGTGTCAGGAGAGGAAAGCAAATGGAAAGAAGATGTTTGCAGGGGGTCTGTGCTGGGTTACCTGCGCGTCTCTTCCGTGCATCCTTGAGGAGACATTTAGCTCCTGTTGGGCGCTCGCAGGTGGGGACAGGGCGAGCTGGAGGCAGGATCGGTGCCGGCACTGGTAAAGGGATGGGCGACGAGCTGAGAGAAGAGGGGGCAAGGGCTGAAAAAGGGTCACCGGTTCTGCAGGGAAGGCAGCGGGATGTGACTCGGCAACCGCTCTGACGAGTGCAGGGTCATTCGCTGCGATGAAGTCGGGGTCTGTGGCTGGCCCGGAGAGGCAGCAGAAATCCCAAACTCTTTGCGGGGGTACCGGCCAGATTAGGGCAACACCTGAACAGTAAAACCATTTAGGGGAAGCAGAGCTGGGCTGCACCGCGTGGCCAACCTCCCTCTTCTCCGTGAGTCCCAAAGGGGCAGCTCCAAGAATGTGCTGAGAATTAATGTCTTGCGCTAAAAATGAGACGCAAGTAGCACCCACCCGTGAATTTTATTTTCTCTCTCGCTCTGCGGCTCCTGCCTGCTTGTCTCTCCTCAGTGCGCACCTGCACCTGTGCTCGGATGGGGCAGCTGAGGGAAGGTGCTGCCATCTCCCCGGCCCCGGCGGACCGCCCCTCAGCTGTGTCCTCTGTCAGGGAGCGTCGTCATCTCTCCTGCCCCCCAGAGCGGGTCCTGTAGTGGCAGACGCGCGGGCTTTTCCCTGCACGCGCATACGGGAAGGGAAGGGAAGGGAAGGGAAGGGAAGGGAAGGGAAGCACAGTGAGAGCTGGGCTTGTCAAAGCGTAATGGGGGTGGTGGGAAGCGTAGCTAGAACCGGAGAGCTACAGCACAAAAGCGAAGCGGACGGGACACAAAAGTAAAATGGTGCACAGGAATGCTGAGGAGAGAACTCCCGCAGCACACAGGAAATCAGTGTCAGAATCTATTTTCTTCTGACTGCCGAATTAAAAATAATGGCACGCTTTGCAACGCCAAGCTCGCTCTAATCGTCTGAACTGTTTCTTTCCAACCCCCCACCGCCCCCAGCACACCGTTCAGCCTCCTCAGCCTGAAATGCCTTGTTTTCCTGCTTTTTTTTTTTTTCTTTTTAATGACAGGGCAACTTCTGTTCCCGAGGTGGTGCCTACAGTACAGCTATCTCTTCGAAGACAGTTTGGTTTAGGTCAGAGAATGTTTAGCCTGGACTGAATCAGCCTCTGTTTCTGTTTCTGGAAATCGTCGGTCCTGTGCATCAAGCCCGGAAAAAAGGAAATATGAACCAAAGGACCTGGGGCCTGCAGGGCTAGGAAAATATTTGAGAAGAGGTTCAGTGGGGAAATGACTGTTTGTCTGTGGGGCGTCCAGGCAAGCAACCCAGCTGCTAGAAAGCGGCGCTGTCCCCAGGGTGGCCTCGGCGGTCCCGTCGGAGTCGGGGGAACAAGGACAAGGCAGGGGGAAGCATCTGGCCTGCCGTGTGGACCGTGACTGTACAAAGCACGTGTGATGCACTGCAAGTTTACCTGTTTAAACTGTGAGTTAAAGAAGGTGTGCAGTTGCTTTGTAAACAGCCGACGCTCTAAAGCTACACCCATCTAATTGCTAGCTGTATTAAATCTATCGTATTGCTGTTTCTGCATTAAAAAAGAAAAAAAACAACACACCTATGTAAGCACGTCTAAGTACAATGGAAAACCACTGTTTAACGCGTGGCATGTGCGGGTGGTTTTTTTGGGGCGGGGGGGTGGGGTGTATGACAAAAACCTGCGAGAGACACACGCACACACGCACATGTCATGTTTAGCGCTCACCTAAACCCAAAAAAGAAAATCCACTCTTTATTTTGCAGCATTAGCATTAGCTTCCAGCGCACAGCCTGAGCGCGCACCTCTGCTCTCACCGTCTGCTCCCTCTTCAACCGTGCGTGGCTGTCATCAGCTTGCACAGGCTTTGCTCGTGCAAGTTTCCGCGACGGCTTACGAGAAGGCAGGCAAACAGACCCAGCAAGACGCGTAGTGCCTTCCTCTAGGGGCTCCGTCCAGCCTTTGTTAAAATGAGCAGAAAAGAAATCTGCTGCGGCCTTTGTCCTGACTGACTCTTACAGAGAGCATCTGACTTGACCCGCAGCAAAGCCATGCCCCAGGCAGCAGCACGTACTGGCGCGGACCGCGGTTTCACCCACCTGCTTTACTGCGCCGGTCCTTTCCCACGGCCGATGCCGCAGATGTGGCGCGGCCCACCCCCAGACCTCTTTACGAGGGTTCCCTGGGCTCTGCAAGTCGCCTGCTGGACGTGTTGCTGATTCGGGCACGGGCAAAGTCAGCTTCTTCGCTGGCCTCGGGCCAGGGCAGCCCCGTACCTGAGGGAAACTGAGAATATCTCCAGCGAGATCTCACCGGGAGGCTGGGACCTCGTCAGTAGGGGAGAAGGCCAAGCGACTGACACTGAAAGGGATCTCTTTGCTAGGCTGTAGATCGTAAAGTTAAAAAAGAAAACAAACCTGCCTTTTTTAAAATGCCCCCCTTTGAGTCTGCCACGTTTGATACAGATTTTTTAAATTGCAGGGTCTATCTCCTACAGGCCTCATGCAAAGGGAAGCGAGTACCTCTGGCTCTCAGGACAAGGGGGTCCCTCAGGAGCCCAGGTGCTCACGCCAGCCGGCATCTGGCACAGCACAGGGCAGGAGCTTTGGCAGTAGTACGTGAGCTGAGAATGAGAGTCCGGCAGCGCTGCACGCTTCTCCTGTGAGCCGCCGAGGCTCGCGCGCTGTGCCTTCCGCAAATAAAAGGCCAGAAGAGTCAGCATTTCTGCTAGTTCCAGCCTCATCCACACCCTCGTCGGTGTAGCTGTAAGCAAGCGTCCCGTAGCGACTGGGAGCGTGGCAGCTGGGCTTCCTGCGCTGCCTTAGGTTGTGCCCTTGGAGAGACCCTTCTCCGAGCCCCGTGAGCCCCGGGGTGGGTGGGCTGCGGTGCTGTTCAACGCTGAATAGGCACGAAGGCCTGTAAACAAAATGTATTTATATCGCACCCATACCCGGCAGCCAACCGCCGCTTTATTTACGTATCCTGCACCTCCTGCCGACGCTTTTAAACTTAGCCGATATTGCCGCAGTTTTCACTGACGGGGCAGGGGACTGCCACGCTGCAGGGGCAGTGTCTGGGTGTCTGCCACGGACACAGACGTCCTCAGCTGGGTAGGGACAGGGTGAGAGCTGGAACAACTCTGCTGACATGTACGGGCCGTCCCAGGGCAAGGCTCCTGGGTCTGGGGGCTGAAAGGCGAGCCGCGCTGGGTGGTTGGTGTGGGAGCTGTGGAGCAAGTAGGGGGGAAAAAAAGCAACAAGAAAAAACCATCCAAATGTTTCACAGCAGGTAGAAAGCTTGGCAGAAAGCAAACTGAATGCTGTAAAGACAAAAGCCGAAAGCCGGCTATGGACTGGACGAAAAGAGTCAGTGCCACGGAAGGAGGTTATTTCTTCCACTGACCGTAGGAGGCTTTTTTGTGAGAAAACACAACACCTCTTCTTTCGGCTACGGCGCGGTACCGCAGCAGTAACGGGCCAGAGCGTGCGAGCGCCTCTGGCAGTATCGGTAACGGCCGGGGCACGGCCGAACGGCCAGCCCACCTTCCGCACGAGGAGAACACCGTTCCCCTGGAACGCCACGCAGACCCAGGACGGGTACGGCGGAGGCCGAGCCCAGGCGCCCCCATTGCCAAGGACCACCTTGGCCTCGCAGCGTCTCACGCTGCGGGGTGTTTTGCAGGCCGTGGCTAAGCTCAGGCCCCCTGCTCGTGGCTGCCCCCGGTCCCCCGGCGCCGGTCGGGCCCCAGCCCCCAGCGCGGTGCGGCGCAGGGCAGCGGCCCAGCAGGGCGGCCCCACGGGCCCCAGCCCGCACCCCCCCCCCGTGCCTGCGGGCAGGGCCCCGCGGCCGCCGGCCCCTTCCTCCTCTGCTCGCTCCCGTCGCGGACGGCTCGGTACGTGTCACGAGCGGCAGCCCCGTTCAGCCGCTCCCGGAGGGCGCGCGGCTCTGCCCGGCCGTGACCGGGGCCCGCAGGGGTCTCTCGCTCGCCCGCTCGCCCCGAAAGGAGCCGGCCCCGAGCCGGCGCGTCCCGCCCCGCCCGGCCCTCGGCGCCCTCGCGAGCTGAGCGCGGCCCGGCCAGCAGGGGGCGCTGGCGCTCACCGGCTGGGCGCGGGGGCGGTCCGGCGCGGGGGCGGGGCCGGTGGGGGCCGGTCCTTCCGGCCGCCCTCTAAGGGCCGCCCCGCGGGGCCCGGGCTTCCGGTGGCGCGTGCGCGGCGGAGCGGAGGTGGGAGAGGTGCGTGGGGCGGCCGGGTCGCGAGGGGTCTCTTTGCGGTGCCGGGGCCCCTCTGCGGCCCGGCGTGGGAAGCCCGTGGCCGGCGGAGACTGCTCGGAGCTGGGCGGGGAGCGCCGCGGCGGTCCGGCCGCAGGCAGCCATCCCCTGCGGTGGCCGGCATCCCCTCGGGACTCCTGGAGGCCTGGCGGCTCCCGATCCTCGTCTGCGGCAGCCGCCTGAGAGAGCAGCGCGGCCGTAGCCGGGGGCCGGAGAGCGCTGGTGGGTGAGTTCGGGCAGCGGTGGGGGCTCCGTGTGGGCCGGGGGTGGGGGGGGCTCCGTGCGGGCCCGACCCTGGGCCGGGCGGGGGGGGGGCTCCGTCGCGCCGGGTCTGGGCCGGGCCCGGGGCCGGGCGGGGCGGGGGACGCCTCCGTCGCGCCGGGCCCGGGGCCGGGCGGGGCGGGGGACGCCTCCGTCGCGCCGGGCCCGGGGCCGGGCGGGTGAGGGGGGGGCTGGCTCCTCCGTGCCGGCCCCGGGGCCGGGCGGGGGAGGGGGGGGCTGGCTCCTCCGTGCCGGCCCCGGGGCCGGGCGGGGGAGGGGGGGGCTGGCTCCTCCGTGCCGGGCCCGGGGCCGGGCGGGGGAGGGGGGGGCTGGCTCCTCCGTGCCGGGCCCGGGGCCGGGCGGGGGAGGGGGGGGGCTGGCTCCTCCGTGCCGGGCCCGGGGCCGGGCGGGGGAGGGGGGGGCTGGCTCCTCCGTGCCGGGCCCGGGGCCGGGCGGGGGAGGGGGGGGCTGGCTCCTCCGTGCCGGGCCCGGGGCCGGGCGGGGGAGGGGGGGGCTGGCTCCTCCGTGCCGGGCCCGGGGCCGGGCGGGGGAGGGGGGGGCTGGCTCCTCCGTGCCGGGCCCGGGGCCGGGCGGGGGAGGGGGGGGCTGGCTCCTCCGTGCCGGGCCCGGGGCCGGGCGGGGGAGGGGGGGGCTGGCTCCTCCGTGCCGGGCCCGGGGCCGGGCGGGGGGGGGCTCCGTGACCGGCCCGGGCCCGTGCTCGTGCCGGGGGGGGGCTCCGTGCCGAGCCCGGGCCCCGCAGAGAAGCCCTGGTCGGGCATCGTTCGCTTTTGCACAATGTAGGGCTTTCCCCGTTTATTTTCTGTGTACTGTGTTTTGGGCCACCTGAAACCCTTTGGCCGGGGAGGTTTGGTGCGGGGAGATGGCAGGTCTGGAGCCTGAAAGATCTCGGGTGGGGGGCGGGGGAGGTATTTTTGCCTTAAAACTCTGGGCCCACCTCGTGTGTCATGTCGTGAGTCTCGTGACTGTGGCAAATGGCTCAGTCGGGCGTTTTCTGAAAATGTATTCATCCCATGCAGATGTCATCGGGATACAGATCATCTGCATCTTCATGCTCTGACAAGACAAGATGCTGAGACAGGGATGAGCTCCAGAAGGACTGCTGAAAAGAAGAAAAAACCGCACTCCACAAAGTCATGGGGTTTATTTTTGCGTTTGGGGGGGCGGGGTGGCTTTAACAAAAGAGTGCAGTGTTGGCTGGCAGCAGCCTGCAGGGCATTTTTGCTGCCTGATCTCTCCTTTTCTTCTCTTCCACTCCTCTTTCAGGGCTGTAATTGTCATTTGGATAGTTTTAGAAGAGCAGTTAAGTTCCTCGCCTGTGTCAATGTGCTGATAATACCAGGAAGGTGAACGCTTGAACCGGTCGGGCGGGTGGGAATAACTTGGCTGCAGGTAGAACTTCTGAGGGAAGACCAGCAAAACCAGGAAGCAAATAGCAAGTTCCCCAAAAATGTGCGGGTGTCAAACACGTAAGCGTTTCATTGCCGAATGTTTTTGGGAATATGTTCCAAATGGCTATTTTTGGTAAACATAAATTTTCAGGAGATTCAGGGTTGTGTGTGGCAAAACATGTCCCTCTGCTTTTGTGTCCTGCCGCACAAACGGCCGGCGGCAGGGCTCTTGTTCCCCGCTCTCGATATTGCCCCAGCAGGGCTGCGATATTTAGACCTAAGTGGGGATGGGTTTAGGAGTGGAAGGAGAGAGAACGCCTGTGTTCTGTAAGGGCTGTGAATGCTGACCCTTTGTCTCCGTCTGCTGCTTTTCCCGTGCGGGTGATGAAGCTGTTTTACTTTTCTCTGTTGTTCCTGGTCTAAATAGTTGCAAGGCTGTCGCCGCTGTGGGTGTGCAATTTGTGTTGCTGTGTTTCTGTGGAGTCCTAGCCACGGCTCGCTTCTAGTGTGGCCAAGGGTCAAGGTAGGGCTTTCAGCTTAAAGCTTCAGAAGCGCTGCGCGCTGAGATGGGTGTAGGTGACACTGCTGTTGCGCCTGCAGCTGTGCTCGCAGGGATGCTGGGCGGCTCCGCATCAGACCGGCGAGGTGCGCGTGGACCTCCGTCGGGCTGCGCCCTGGGTGCGCGAGCGTGCCGTGTGTTTGCTGTTCCGGCTTGTACGTGCGAGGGCTTAACGTTTGATTTAACGCATTTCCTTTAACGGCAGGCTGTAGTTGGGCTCTAGACGGTATTCCTACGTGGGCGCAAGAGCTGTGGAATGGTTAAGCTGTTGCTGTGCCTCCAGGTGACTTGTTCAGTAACACTGTTTTTCCAGGTGCAGATGGATGAGTCGTGCAGGGCAACGGAGGAGAGCCCAGGGGAGCGCTGTAAGAAGGTGAGTCTGTGTGTAGTACTGGAGGGAAGATGTGACTGATGGCTATAGGGCTCCATTATGGGTTTTACTCTTTTTTTTTTTTGTGATCTGAGGGCACTAAGTGATGAGCCGAGCGTGATCTGGGCCCTGGAGGTGAGTCAGGCAAGGTGACGGGTGCTTGGTGGGCTGGAGTAGGTGTTCTTTTTCAGGTTATTCAGGATTTTTTTTCCCTTGTCTTCACTTTCCCATCCCAATTTGGGGCCGATTCCCTCAAACGGGGACTTCCCCCTGTGGGGCTGCTTATGCAGCCTGGGAGCTGCTGCCTGGGCACAAAAATACCTCAAACCCCCTGACTCTGGGTCTGCAATGGGGGGTGAAAATACAGGAAGAATTCTGGTGGAAAGAAAACAACTTGGGGCTTCTGGGAAAGCCAACTCAGCTGGATTTGTGCAGCTGGAAAGGAAAAAAAGGGTGGTGGTGGGGAAGGAACAACCACCTAAAAGAACCCACCAACCATTCTCATGCACAAAACCGAAAGTGAAAATGACCATTTTTTGTAGGGTAAAAGCACAAAAAGTCCCCACAGAACTCAGTAGTTTGGAAAAGCAACCCCAATTATTACATTATGTAAAGAAGGCAGGGGAAAAAAAAGAAAACCAAAACAAAACCCTATCACAACCCTGATGCCACATGCCTACAAGCAGTTCCTGGGGCTTATTCTGCGGGGGTGGGGGACCCAACCTTGTTCCCCAGGTTTGCTGTGCTGCTTCTCCTCCCTCGGGCATGGGGGGGGCGGGCAGTGGCATGGACAGTAGCAAGCACCAGATTTTTTTAAGCAGTCGAGAGGAAAGGACTGAAATGCTCGAGACGCTTTGCTGTTTGGTGCAGAGGCAATGAACAGTGCTGCTGGGGCTGCGAGGCGGAAAGGTGCAGAGGAATAGAAGCTCTGTGGATGCAGCCAAGTTACGGTTTCTGGATGGTATTAATCGAGAAGAGTAATTCAGATAATGCTGCTGCCCAGCGACCAGAGTTGGGTACTGAGCCCGGGAGCCGCGCACGCACGGTGGCGTCCCTGTGATCCGCATTGCTCTCTCCGCAGGTGACAGCCCTGCGATGCTGCGGTGCCTGCGAGGTGATGCCGCCGTGCTCGTTGCTGCTTCCTGGTAAGGAAAGGCCTCCTCCGCTCCTGCTGCAGCGTGGTGGTGTGTCGGACACGATTCCCTGTGTCGGGTGAGGCCTAGGGCTGCCGGTGAGGTGAGCGAGCCCCTTTGGTGGGTGCCGGGGTGTCTCCTTGTGTGCCTGCACTACCGGGGCTGGTGGGATGGGAAGCTTCAAACGACCTGCCGAGGCAGGCTTCTGGTATGCTAAAGGCGAGCGGGTGAGGGCAGCCCCAGGAGTTACCCGGGAGCTGATAGAAGGGAAGAGGGAAAGGAGGAGGAGGAGGATGACCTTTTCCCCCTGCCCAGGGTGCAGAAGATAGCCGACTCCCCAGCTCACCAGAGCTCCCCCTCAGCCTCCCCTGGCCCCCCTTGCCCCGTGCTCCTGCCCCCAGCTCCGGCACGAGCGAGCTAGGCTACGTGCCTAGGAAGCCTCATCTCGTAAGAGCTGTGAGACACCCTTGTATTCTCTTCAGGTGCAGGACGGCCTAGAGTCTGGAGCTGCAGAAGAGGCAGGGCGGAGAGGAGGGGAAAGAAGCATCTGAACGGCTAAATTGTGCCAGCAGCGCTGAGAGCGAGAGTCGCGGTGAGTCCTGGGCCACTGGGGCCCCGTTGCCTCTCTTGTGCGTCCTGGGCCCTCCCTGTCTCTCCCCTGGCCCCCTCTCTTTCCTTACCTGCTGCAAAATGGTTTTTTTTTTTTTTTTGGCGCCCCCCCGCCCCTTCTTTCTCCATCTCGCTCTGAGTGGCTCCCTGCCTCCCCGTCTTTTCAGGCCTCCCTCTCTCTGTCCTGTAGCCTGTGGCTACTTGTTCTTTCTCCGCCTCTCTCTGCCTGGCTCTGGCTCCGTTTTTATTTTTTTATTCCTCCTGCTCTGTCCTGTAGCCTGTCGGTATTGTGTCTTTCTCTGGCCCTCTTGGTCTGACTCCGTGTGTTACCGAAAAACGCGGTAAAATCGGAAATATCTATTCAACACCAATCTAGTATTAAAGAGCAGGCGTTCTTTATTCACGGTGCTGGATGCACGGGGGATCGCTCCTCCTGGCGTGCGTACCTCACACACCTTTCCCGTAGAATTTGTAGATCAAAATTTTACATACTCATATATAGTCGTTATTGTCCTGTCTACTGATCGGTACAAACTTGCTCGTTCCGTATGTAAATCGCTGCGCAGGCTCGGTGGTGGTCCGTGAGTCGGTGGTCGCAATCTCGCCCTGCCAGAATTGCCTTTTACCTTCTTGGCTCTTAATCTTGGCAGTCTTGGCTAGTTTTCTCAGTGCGCTACACGAAACCGCGTTTTGTCATCCTTTTCTGACAGAAGCACGTTGTCTGTTGTTCTGCTGACATTAACGATCGCCTAGGGACTAAAATGCAGATCGACAGATGCGCTGATTCGTACGCTCCGTGTTCCCGTAATGGAACACCGTCTCTGGTTGGTTGATTTCATCGCTTTGGTTACATTTCCCCCCTTTGGAAGTTTTGAAATAATCATTTTCTCAATACTTCCATCTTAGATCAATAATATTCCACTATGTCAGTTCAGTGTTTGGTTCATCTTCTCAAAATTTTCACTTGATTGTGGTCTCTAGGGCATATGCAGGTTCCATTTTATACCCAAAATTTTATTAATTTGTTGAACTACCTCTGCAAAAAAATGTGGTCCTCTCTCAGAGGACATTCCTGTTGGCACTCTAAATCTTGGTATTATTTCTTTCAGCAACATCTTAACTACTACTCTAGCTGCTTTGGTGCAGCACGAGAAAGCTTCTGGCCAACTAGAAAATTTGTCCATCAGCACTAACAAATACTGCTATATCTATTTTGTCTGGGTAACTCAGAAAACTTAATTTGCTAATAATTTCCGGGAGAATTTTTTGTTTTGTTACTCCTAAAGGTGGTTTCCTTTGGTTCAGGGGATTATTTCTAGGACAGATTGGACACTTAGCTACCATGGGTTTAACTGTTCTTGTCATGCCTACACACGCTACAGATGCTTTTAAACTCAAAACCGTAGCATCTACACCCTAATGTGTTTGCTCATGCTTTTCTTTTGCAAGTTCTGTCATAACTTGTGGGGTTGTTATTATTATTACTTGTTTTTCTGGTGTTACCTACCATCTCTGTGTTTTGCGATGCTTCCAATTGTTCTGCTAATTGCTCATCCAATTTATTATAATAATCTCGGTTTCAACTTTGGAATTCCGATCTGTTTTACTGGTACTAGTGCAAGGATACCTTGCTCTGCAGTCCTCTTTGCAGCTTTATCTGTCAATCGTTTGCTTATGTTTACAGCCGTCTGGCCGAATTGATGAGCTTTGCAACGCTTTACCGCCACTTCTTTTGGTTTCTGCACGTCTTCCGGAAGTTGGAGAATGTCTTCTTTATGCTGTATCAATGATTCTTGGGCTGATGGCAGTCCTTTTTCCTTCCCAGTAGCTCCATGATCGTGGATCACACCAAATGCATGTTTGGAATCAGTCTAGATATTTATCCTTCGTCCTTCTGCCATTCGCAGAGCTCGCTTCAACGCTACCAATACTGCTTTCTGTGCTGAGGTGTTTGCAGGCAGCACCCCTGACTCCATTCCCTCGGCGGTGATAACGACAGCATATCCGGCCATTCTCTTCTCGCCCAGAGCTGCTTCCATCTGTAAACAACTCCAGATCAGGATTTTCCCAGAGGTTTGTGTCTCAGGCCTGGTCTGCTGGAATAGACTTGTTCAATAGTTAGCAAGCGATCGTGTTCGAAATTGTCCGTAAGGTTTTCTGTTGTTAAAAACATACAGGATTCAGTATAGCAGTAGTCTTCGATTCCACATGGTCTTGTTCTAACAGAACAACTTGATATTTCAACATTCTGCTAAGGGATAGCCAACGACCCCCCTTTTGTTCTAAAACAGTCACCGCTATGTGCGGGACACATACTGTCATCTTTTGTCCCATTGTTAACTTTGGGGCTTCCTGGATCGGCAGCGCTGCTGTTGCTACTGCCCGTAAACATCCAGGCCATCTTTTACTCACGTGGTCGAGTTGTTTGGAGAAGTAGCCCACGGGTCTCTTCCAGGTTCCCAGTCGCTGTGTCAGCACTCCAAGGGCTAAATGTTGTCTTTCGTGGACAAACAACTCAAAAGGTTTAGCGAAATCGGGTAGGCCTAATGCAGGGGCCATCACTGAGGCTCTTTTCAGTTCTTTGAATGCCGTTTGGCATCCGGGCGTCCAGGTTAAATATTTATCCTTTGATTCTTTCAGTGCCTCATATAATGGTTTTACATACAGTCTGTAGTTCAGAATCCAGAGCTGACGCTATTTCACTATTTTCAGAAAAGCTCTCAGTTCCTTCGGGCCGCTAGGTTCGGGAATTTGACAAATAGTTTCTTTCTTTTCACTTTCTAATTGTCTTTGTCTCTGAGATATTTCGAATCCTAAATAAATGGCTGTTGCTTCTCCTATTTGGGTTTTGTTTCTGGAAACTCCGCATCTTCCTTGGCCCAGAAAATTTAAAAATTTCAAAACATTATTCTTTACTTTCTGCCACTATCAGAATGTCGTCTGCATTCTGTAACAATATGCCTCTCCCTGGGTTCTGTTTTTTCTATACATTTCTATATTTCTAATTTTTTTTCTTGCCAGCTGAGTCCCAAATATCGTAGGACTAATTTTAAATCCTTGTGGAAGTACGGTCCATGTTAGCTGTGTCTTCCATTCTGTGGTGGGGCTTTCCCATTCCAAAGCAAATAGGCTTTGACTTTTTATGCCTGGAGGTATGCAAAAGAAGGCATCCTTCAAATCTAGTACAGTAAACCATTTATGCTCCTCCTTTAAAAGAGGTCAGTAAAGTGTATGGATTAGCTACTACCGGATGTAGATCTTGGACCACCTGAGATATAGCCCTTAAATCGTGAACCAGCTAATACTCTTTGCCTCTAGATTTCTTTACTGGCGGCACAGGAGTACTATATTCTGATTCACATTCTATTAAGAGCTCATATTCTGAAAAAAATTTATAATTAACTTCTCTAATCCTTTTCGAGCCTCTCGCTTAATACGGTATTGTTTTTGTCTTACCGGCTTGGCTCCAGGCTTTAAGGTTACTTTTACCGGCTCTGCCCGCTTAGGTCGCTCCGGAGCTCCGCTCGCTCAAACCAAAGGAATTACTACGTTTTCCACTTCTTCGGGAACCTGTTCCTCCCTGGAGGAATCCTGTAACATAAACGCTCTCGCCTCTGTGGCTTTTGATTCTGTTCTGGTATTAGTAATTTAATCTCTCCATCTTTAAAAGTTACTTGAGCATCTAATTTACTTAATAGATCTCATCATAACAGAGGCAGTGGACATTCAGGCATATACAGAAACCGGTGAGTTGCCCATTGCTTCTCCAATTTAAACTTTAATGGCTCTAAGAAAGGCTAATTTTTCTTTGCCCTGTCGCACTAACAACACCTACTGGTTTATGATCAACTTTCTCTTTACGTGTATTCAATACCAAAGAAGTGGCTCCCGTATCTACCAAAAATTCTATTTCTTCATTCCCTAGCTTCAGTGTAACCAGGTGTTCAGCTAGGGTTGATTCCTCTGGTCTCCTTCATGCCAAGCTACTTCAAGCATTTTACCCAGATCTCTGGATTCAGGTTCTTCTAGTTTCTGAAGGTTTTTTTACTCCCCCCCCCCTCCCCCCCATCTGGGGCTGATTGTCTTATGAATATAGAGACCAACTGAATTGCTTTTTCTGTTTTTTTCTGGGTTCAAATGAGTATATTTTCTGGTGGTCACCTTCAGTCTTTCCATAAAGGCTGAAGGGGGGGACTCCTTTAATTCTTGTCTCACTTAATAAATGGGTCAAAATTTATGGCTTTTGGCATTGCATGTCTTACTCCAAATAAAATCTGTCTCTGACATCTAGTCAACATTCCCCTGGGTCCTGGCTGATTAGGGTCCCACTCGGGATTTGTAGATGGAAAATTCTTATTCGTTGTTCTCTGTAAATTCCTGTTAGCATGTGCTCCCTGCACCTGCCTTCTGGCTGTATTCAATACTATTTTCTTGTCAGTTCCATCAAGTGAAGTATCCAGTATCACAAGTAGAGCAACACTTCAAGTTCTCACCACATTTTCCTCTTTTCAGAAACATTGCCGTAGAATCCTGTGGACATATCTCACGCTGTTTCTGCCACTCTGGATGATTCCACAGTGTAAAGAACAAATCAACATATGCCACTTCTTCCCATTTGCCTTCCCTTTTTACAAAACAACATTAATTGCAAGATGGTATGATATTGCAATGTCTCCTGTTCTGGCCATTCGTGCCCACCTTCCAATTGATACGTTGGGCACCAATGATTGCAATATTCAATTAATGGTTTCCGAGTTAGTGGGTCATCACCCCCGATGTCTTTCCAGTGCTTCAAAGTACATCCCAAAGGTGTTCTCTGTGGGATAGGTTTCTTACTCAGAAATGCTCCCATCTCCCAGTCGACTAGCAGCTGGGATAGTGCACTATCACAAATAGTAGTCAGAGGGACTCCAACCCCCGTTAGAGGTCTCACTGGGAATCCGCCACTGGGATCTGTAGCCCCCTGCTAGATATCCCTGGAGACTTCAACCCCCTGTTGAAGACCCCCCTACCCTCGGGTCCCGCTCCACAGGCTTTCGCCTAGCAGAGACTTACCAACCGAGGTACCTCTTGGCCCCAACCCTGCGTGGCTTTCGCCGCGCCTTATGGGCAGGCCTGTGGGACTCAAACCCACTATCCTATCCTATGTGGGAAGCTAACGCCACATATTACTCTACCTAAGTTTCTTCTTAAACGAATGCCTTGTTTACTTCAGTCCAGGGGATCTTTCTCAGAATTCTCTGGCCTGGGGATCGGAAGCTCTCCCCAAGAATTCCTTGGGGCTGGCTGCAGGTCCCACGGTCCCGCGGATCCGTCGAGATTCAAAAGCAGGTTCCCATCTGGGGTGCCAAAACTGTTACCAAAAAACGCGGTAAAATCGGAAATATCTATTCAACACCAATCTAGTATTAAAGAGCAGGCGTTCTTTATTCACGGCGCCAGATGCACGGGGGATCGCTCCTCCTGGCGTGCGTACCTCACACACCTTTCCCGTAGAATTTGTAGATCAAAATTTTACGTATTCATACATATTCATTATCGTCCTGTCTACTGATCGGTACAAACTGGCTCGTTCCGTATGTAAATCACTGCGCAGGCTCGGTGGTGGTCCGTGAGTCGGTGGTCGCGATCTCCCCCTGCCAGAATTGCCTTTTACCTTCTTGGCTCTTAATCTTGGCAGTCTTGGCTAGTTTTCTCAGTGCGCTACACGAAACCGCGTTTTGTCATCCTTTTCTGACAGAAGCACGTTGTCTGTTGTTCTGCTGACATTAACGATCGCCTAGGGACTAAAATGCAGATCGACAGATGCGCTGATTCGTACGCTCCGTGTTCCCGTAATGGAACACCGTCTCTGGTTGGTTGACTTCATCGCTTTGGTTACACCTGTTCCTGTTGTTCAGTTTCTTCTTTTTTGGCTTTGTGTGATTCTCTCTGTGATCCTGTTTTTCTCTGCCTCGCTTTTCCCAGCTCCCCGTCCCTCACTTTGAATACCCGTTATCCTTCACCAGCTCACTCTCCCTTGGTTGCCATCCCCGTTTCTGAGTTCCTCCTGCTTTGCCACGTAGCCCGTGACTTTTTTCTTAATCTCTCTCTGTCTGCCTCAACGCTCCCGCCGCGCTTTTTAGTTCGTCTGCTCTGCTCTGTACCCTGCTACTGTTCTTGCCTTTCTGAGTTCTTCTCTGTCCAGCTCCCTTTCCCTATTCTCGAATTCCTGTTCTTCCTGCACCCGCCGCTGTTCCCTGTGATCTCCGTCTCTCTCTGTCCAGCTCCCTGTCCCTAGGTTTTAATTCCTGCCTCTGCCCGCCGTAGCCCGTCTAGATTTTTCTCTCGGCCTCTCTCTCTGTCCGGCTCCCCCTCTCTGTGTTCTAATTCCACGTTCTCTGTCACGTAGACCCGTGCTGTTTGTTTGTCCTCATCTCTCTCTGTCCAGCTCCTTGCTGCTATGTTTTATTTCTTCCCTCTCTGTCTGTCTTTGTAGCCCATTGCCGTTGTGTGGTTTGTTTTTTTTTTTTTCCTACTTGTTTCTTCATGTGTCTCTGTCTGCCTCCCAGTGCCTGATCTTTAATTCCTCCTTCCCTGTAGGCTGCTGTTCCTTTTCTCCATTCTACATTGTGTTCTCTTTGGTCTCCTGTTCTTATTCATCGATTCCCTCCTCGCCGCCCTGTGGCCTGTCCCCATTTTATTGTTGCGCCTCTCTCCCTCTCTCTGGCTTCTTGCCCCTGTTTTGAAAATTCCTCCCTCTCTTCTCTCTTCCCTGTTGGCCGTGTGATCTTCAGCCTTTCTCCATCTCTTTCTGCCCAGCTCTCTGTGTCTATTCATTAATTCTTCCCTCTCTGCCCTGTAGCCTGTAGCTTTTGTCCTTTCTCCATCTTGCTGTCTCTGGCTTCCCCATGACCCTGTTTTAGAATTGTTTCTCTCTCCTTTCTGTACGCATTGCGATTCCTTTTGCTCCCCATCTCCCTTTGTTTTGGGTGTTTTTTTGTTGTTGTTTTTCTGGCTCCCTGTCCCTAATTCTTAATTCTCTGCCTTCTCATGCTCTGTACCACGTAGCCCCATGGTTTGTTTTGTGGTGTTCCCTCCCCGGCCCCTTCCCTCCGTTGTTGGCTGTCTCGGCTCCCTGTCCCCGTGGCTTCATTCTTCCCTCTCTGCCCTGTTCTTGTCGCTTGTCTTGTCTGTCTCCATCGCGCTCGGTCCAGCTTCCTGCCCCTATTCTTCTTTCCTCCCTCGCTGTCGTGCTGCCTGCCCCAGGTTCTTTGTGCGTCTCCAGCCTGCTCCTCTTCCTTCTTTGTTGGTCTGTGTCCTGCTCTTCCCCTCTCTCTGCTGCCTCTCTTCCCCTCTCTCTGCTGCTTGTATCTCCACCTCCGTCAGGCTCCCTGTCCTTCTCTGGCCGTCCTGTTCCCTGCCTCGTGCCTTCTCACTACACGCACACACGCCCCCCCGCCCCCGTCCAGCCGGCTGCCGCTCTTCTCTTCTCTCTTCCTACTGTCCTGTGCCCTGCTCCTCACCTTTGGTGGCCTCCCCCTCTGCCCAGCAGCCTGTCGCTCCAGGAGCCAGGCGACGGACGGTCCCTTTCCTGCCAAACGCGGACAAGCACGTGCCGTGGTTTAGCCCCAGCTGGCAACTCTGCACCAGGGAGCTGCTTGCTCGCTCCACCCTCAGTGGGCTGGGGGAGAGAGCTGGAAGGGTAAAAGTGAGAAAAATCATGGGTTGAGATCAAGACTGTTTAATAGGTAAAGCAAAAGCTGTGCGTGGAAGCAAAGCAAGGAATTAATTCACTCCTCCTTTTCGGCGGGCAGGTGTTGAGCCACCTCTGGGAAAGCAGGGCTCTGTCATGTGTCATGGTTACTTAGGGAGAGAAATGCCGTAGCCCCCCCCCCCCCCCAAGGACTCCCCCTTCTTCCCCCAGCTGCGTGTGCTGAGCATGATGTCAAATGGTATGGAATATCCCTTTGGTCAGTTAGCTGGGAAAGCTTTCCCAGCTGTCCCAGCCTACTTGCTGGTGGGGCACTGAGAGAACCAGAAGAGGCCCTGACTGTGGAAGCAGTGCTCAGCAAGAACCAAAACATCTCTACATTATTAACGGTGTTTTGAACATAAATCCAAAACGTATCCCTTCCTAGCTACTGTGGAGAAAATGAGCACTATCCCAGCCACCACCAGCTCCGTGCGGCTGCGGCAACGGCGGCCGAGGTGGCCTTGGGGCAGGGGGAGCGTTGGGGACCCTGAGCCACGAATCGCTCCTGGGACTTGTTACGTGCGCGCCTGCACCAACACCTGCCCTCTCCTTTGGCCTGAGGGCTGCGTTTGCGCTCCCTTGGCGTGGGGCAAGGGTCTGTGACGGAGCCCAGGGGAGGAGGTGGTGCACTGTGGGGGTGAGGGGAGGGGGCCCCCCGTTGCTGCTGCGCCTCAGCTGTGGGCGGGGTCTGGCTGGAGGAGCCCCAGGTGCGGGCAGTGGGGCTGGCGGTGCCGGCTCCTCCCTGGAAAAGGGGTGGTGCCCTGCTCCGGGGGGCCAGTGTGAGCCGAGGGCGGAGCGGAGCGGAGCTGTGGCCGAGCGTCAGCGGGCTGCGAGTGTAGCGAGGGAGGAGGTGAGCGGGGGCTGGTTGGTGGGCCGCTGCGTGCCGGGTCAAGCCCCGAGGAGGGCTGCGGCGGGGCAGCGGCGGGTCGGAGCGGGCGGTGGGGAGAGCGAGGCTGTGCTGAGGGCTCGGTGGGGCTTCCGGGTGCATCGGCGGGAGGGACGGTGCCCCGCAGGGTCCGAGAGCCCCGAGGAGGGCGGGCTCGCGGCGTGCGGGGAGCTGTGGTGGTGTGTCTGCCGGCTGGCCGTGCGGCCGTGTTGTGGCGCAGAGCATGGCGGGAGCTGTAGTCGTTGTGGCGGGGGGCTGCCGGGCGGCCGTGTTGTGGCGCAGAGCATGGCGGGAGCTGTAGTCCTTGTGGCGGCTGGGCGGGCGGCCGTGTTGTGGCGCAGAGCATGGCGGGAGCTGTAGTCCTTGTGGCGGGGGGCTGCCGGGCGGCCGTGTTGTGGCGCAGAGCATGCCGGGAGCTGTAGTCCTTGTGGCGGGGGGCTGCCGGGCGGCCGTGTTGTGGCGCAGAGCATGCCGGGAGCTGTAGTCCTTGTGGCGTGGGGCTGCCGTGCGGCCGTGTTGTGGCGCAGAGCATGGCGGGAGCTGTAGTCCCTGTGGCGGGGGGCTGCCGGGCGGCCGTGTTGTGGCGCAGAGCATGGCGGGAGCTGTAGTCCTTGTGGCGGGGGGCTGCCGGGCGGCCATGTTGTGGCGCAGAGCATGGCGGGAGCTGTAGTCCTTGTGGCGGGGGGCTGCCGGGCGGCCGTGTTGTGGCGCAGAGCATGGCGGGAGCTGTAGTCCTGGCGCAGTGGCTGCCGGCCCTGTCACGTGGCTCGCCGGGGCGCGGCGGGAGGCGCGGTGTTCCGGCGCTCGGGTGCCGGGCGGCCGTGCCGCGTACGGTAGGCGCGGTGTATTTTTGGGGTTGGATTCGTGTTGATTTCTGGGGGCTTCCAGGTGCGGCCGCTCCCCGAGAAGCGGTGAGTTCCCCGGGAGCTGACAGAAGGGAAGAGGGAAAGGAGGAGGACCTTTTCCCCCTGCCCAGGGCGCAGATGATGGCCGCCGCCTCCCCGGCTCACCGGAGCTCCCGCTCAGCCTCCCCTGGCCCCCCCTTGCCCCGTGCGCCTGCCCCCAGCCCCGGCACCTCCCCTGAAGCGTGCTGCGTAGCCCTTGGCCGCCCCCAGGCCCTGTCGTGAAGGCAGCGAGCCGGCCCTCGAGCGCACTGGATTCCCCCTCGGCGCAGGGGCCCTTAGCAGTAGCGCGGGGAAGGGGCGGTGTGTCCAGAAGCCCCTGCGCAAGGAGGGGCTTTGGCCAGGGTCGATCGACGGTAATGACGGTCGCTGTTTCTTCTTTCCCTCTCGCAGAGACCGTGCTGAGGACGTGGTTGTCTGTCCTTCCCCCGGGGATGCCGTTGACTGCGGCCGTCTCAGGCTTGCGTGGCTTCTCTCTGCCCGGCGTTGCCATCCTCGCAGCGCGGGGGCGAAAAGGGACACACAGAGCCCTTCCCGGCTGTGGACAGGAGCTGCCTCGGCTGAAGCTGGAGACGCCAACGAAAGGTAAAGCAGAAGAAACTGAAGGCGCTCTGGCTGCCAGCTGCCTTCCTGCCGCAGGCAAGAGAGAGCCTGTCCCTGCAGGTGAGGGAGGGAGGATCCCCCTTCGTAGCCCGCAGCGGGCCAGGCCACCAACGTGCACCGCAGGGTCTGTACGCGTAACCGGGAGTTGGGTACGGGCGTGTAGTGCACGAGCGAGCTAGGCCACGTGCCTAGGAAGCCTCATCTCGTAAGAGCGGTAAGACACCCGTGTATCCTCTTTAGGTGCAGGACGGCCTAGAGTCTGGAGCTGCAGAAGAGGCAGGGCGGAGAGGAGGGGAAAGAAGCATCTGAACGGCTAAATTGTGCCAGCAGCGCTGAGAGCGAGAGTCGCGGTGAGTCCTGGGCCACTGGGGCCCCGTTGCCTCTCTTGTGCATCCTGGGCCCTCCCTGTCTCTCCCCTGGCCCCCTCTCTTTCCTTACCTGCTGCAAAATGTTTTTGTTTTTTTTTTTTTGGCGCCCCCCCGCCCCTTCTTTCTCCATCTTGCTCTGAGTGGCTCCCTGCCTCCCCGTCTTTTCAGGCCTCCCTCTCTCTGTCCTGTAGCCTGTGGCTACTTGTTCTTTCTCCGCCTCTCTCTGCCTGGCTCTGGCTCAGTGTTTTTTCATTCCTCCTGCTCTGTCCTGTAGCCTGTCAGTATCGTGTCTTTCTCTGGCTCTCTTGGTCTGACTCCCTGTGTTACCGAAAAACGCAGTAAAATCGGAAATATCTATTCAACACCAATCTAGTATTAAAGAGCAGGCGTTCTTTATTCACGGCGCCAGATGCACGGGGGATCGCTCCTCCTGGCGTGCGTACCTCACACACCTTTCCCGTAGAATTTGTAGATCAAAATTTTACGTATTCATACATATTCATTATCGTCCTGTCTACTGATCGGTACAAACTGGCTCGTTCCGTATGTAAATCACTGCGCAGGCTCGGTGGTGGTCCGTGAGTCGGTGGTCGCGATCTCCCCCTGCCAGAATTGCCTTTTACCTTCTTGGCTCTTAATCTTGGCAGTCTTGGCTAGTTTTCTCAGTGCGCTACACGAAACCGCGTTTTGTCATCCTTTTCTGACAGAAGCACGTTGTCTGTTGTTCTGCTGACATTAACGATCGCCTAGGGACTAAAATGCAGATCGACAGATGCGCTGATTCGTACGCTCCGTGTTCCCGTAATGGAACACCGTCTCTGGTTGGTTGACTTCATCGCTTTGGTTACACCTGTTCCTGTTGTTCAGTTTCTTCTTTTTTGGCTTTGTGTGATTCTCTCTGTGATCCTGTTTTTCTCTGCCTCGCTTTTCCCAGCTCCCCGTCCCTCACTTTGAATACCCGTTATCCTTCACCAGCTCACTCTCCCTTGGTTGCCATCCCCGTTTCTGAGTTCCTCCTGCTTTGCCACGTAGCCCGTGACTTTTTTCTTAATCTCTCTCTGTCTGCCTCAACGCTCCCGCCGCGCTTTTTAGTTTGTCTGCTCTGCTCTGTACCCTGCTACTGTTCTTGCCTTTCTGAGTTCTTCTCTGTCCAGCTCCCTTTCCCTATTCTCGAATTCCTGTTCTTCCTGCACCCGCTGCTGTTCCCTGTGATCTCCGTCTCTCTCTGTCCAGCTCCCTGTCCCTAGGTTTTAATTCCTGCCTCTGCCCGCCGTAGCCCGTCTAGATTTTTCTCTCGGCCTCTCTCTCTGTCCGGCTCCCCCTCTCTGTGTTCTAATTCCACGTTCTCTGTCACGTAGACCCGTGCTGTTTGTTTGTCCTCATCTCTCTCTGTCCAGCTCCTTGCTGCTATGTTTTATTTCTTCCCTCTCTGTCTGTCTTTGTAGCCCATTGCCGTTGTTTGTTTTTTTTTTTTTCCTACTTGTTTCTTCATGTGTCTCTGTCTGCCTCCCAGTGCCTGATCTTTAATTCCTCCTTCCCTGTAGGCTGCTGTTCCTTTTCTCCATTCTACATTGTGTTCTCTTTGGTCTCCTGTTCTTATTCATCGATTCCCTCCTCGCCGCCCTGTGGCTTGTCCCCATTTTATTGTTGCGCCTCTCTCCCTCTCTCTGGCTTCTTGCCCCTGTTTTGAAAATTCCTCCCTCTCTTCTCTCTTCCCTGTTGGCCGTGTGATCTTCAGCCTTTCTCCATCTCTTTCTGCCCAGCTCTCTGTGTCTATTCATTAATTCTTCCCTCTCTGCCCTGTAGCCTGTAGCTTTTGTCCTTTCTCCATCTTGCTGTCTCTGGCTTCCCCATGACCCTGTTTTAGAATTGTTTCTCTCTCCTTTCTGTACGCATTGCGATTCCTTTTGCTCCCCATCTCCCTTTGTTTTGGGTGTTTTTTTGTTGTTGTTTTTCTGGCTCCCTGTCCCTAATTCTTAATTCTCTGCCTTCTCATGCTCTGTACCACGTAGCCCCATGGTTTGTTTTGTGGTGTTCCCTCCCCGGCCCCTTCCCTCCGTTGTTGGCTGTCTCGGCTCCCTGTCCCCGTGGCTTCATTCTTCCCTCTCTGCCCTGTTCTTGTCGCTTGTCTTGTCTGTCTCCATCGCGCTCGGTCCAGCTTCCTGCCCCTATTCTTCTTTCCTCCCTCGCTGTCGTGCTGCCTGCCCCAGGTTCTTTGTGCGTCTCCAGCCTGCTCCTCTTCCTTCTTTGTTGGTCTGTGTCCTGCTCTTCCCCTCTCTCTGCTGCCTCTCTTCCCCTCTCTCTGCTGCCTCTCTTCCCCTCTCTCTGCTGCCTCTCTTCCCCTCTCTCTGCTGCCTCTCTTCCCCTCTCTCTGCTGCCTCTCTTCCCCTCTCTCTGCTGCCTCTCTTCCCCTCTCTCTGCTGCCTCTCTTCCCCTCTCTCTGCTGCCTCTCTTCCCCTCTCTCTGCTGCTTGTATCTCCACCTCCGTCAGGCTCCCTGTCCTTCTCTGGCCGTCCTGTTCCCTGCCTCGTGCCTTCTCACTACACGCACACACGCCCTCCCGCCCCCGTCCAGCCGGCTGCCGCTCTTCTCTTCTCTCTTCCTACTGTCCTGTGCCCTGCTCCTCACCTTTGGTGGCCTCCCCCTCTGCCCAGCAGCCCGTCGCTCCAGTAGCCAGGCGACGGACGGTCCCTTCCCTGCCAAACGCGGACAAGCACGTGCCGTGGTTTAGCCCCAGCTGGCAACTCTGCACCAGGGAGCTGCTTGCTCGCTCCACCCTCAGTGGGCTGGGGGAGAGAGCTGGAAGGGTAAAAGTGAGAAAAATCATGGGTTGAGATCAAGACTGTTTAATAGGTAAAGCAAAAGCTGTGCGTGGAAGCAAAGCAAGGAATTAATTCACTCCTCCTTTTCGGCGGGCAGGTGTTGAGCCACCTCTGGGAAAGCAGGGCTCTGTCATGTGTCATGGTTACTTAGGGAGAGAAATGCCGTAGCCCCCCCCCCCCCCAAGGACTCCCCCTTCTTCCCCCAGCTGCGTGTGCTGAGCATGATGTCAAATGGTATGGAATATCCCTTTGGTCAGTTAGCTGGGAAAGCTTTCCCAGCTGTCCCAGCCTACTTGCTGGTGGGGCACTGAGAGAACCAGAAGAGGCCCTGACTGTGGAAGCAGTGCTCAGCAAGAACCAAAACATCTCTACATTATTAACGGTGTTTTGAGCATAAATCCAAAACGTATCCCTTCCTAGCTACTGTGGAGAAAATGAGCACTATCCCAGCCACCACCAGCTCCGTGCGGCTGCGGCAACGGCGGCCGAGGTGGCCTTGGGGCAGGGGGAGCGTTGGGGACCCTGAGCCACGAATCGCTCCTGGGACTTGTTACGTGCGCGCCTGCACCAACACCTGCCCTCTCCTTTGGCCTGAGGGCTGCGTTTGCGCTCCCTTGGCGTGGGGCAAGGGTCTGTGACGGAGCCCAGGGGAGGAGGTGGTGCACTGTGGGGGTGAGGGGAGGGGGCCCCCCGTTGCTGCTGCGCCTCAGCTGTGGGCGGGGTCTGGCTGGAGGAGCCCCAGGTGCGGGCAGTGGGGCTGGCGGTGCCGGCTCCTCCCTGGAAAAGGGGTGGTGCCCTGCTCCGGGGGGCCAGTGTGAGCCGAGGGCGGAGCGGAGCGGAGCTGTGGCCGAGCGTCAGCGGGCTGCGAGTGTAGCGAGGGAGGAGGTGAGCGGGGGTGGGTGGTGGGCCGCTGCGTGCCGGGTCAAGCCCCGAGGAGGGCTGCGGCGGGGCAGCGGCGGGTCGGAGCGGGCGGTGGGGAGAGCGAGGCTGTGCTGAGGGCTCGGTGGGGCTTCCGGGTGCATCGGCGGGAGGGACGGTGCCCCGCAGGGTGAGAGAGCGGGGAGGGCGGGCTCGCGGCGTGGCGGGAGCTGTGGTGGTGCGTGTGGCGGCTGGGCGGGCGGCCGTGTTGTGGCGCAGAGCATGGCGGGAGCTGTAGTCCTTGTGGCGGCTGGGCGGGCGGCCGTGTTGTGGCGCAGAGCATGGCGGGAGCTGTAGTCCTTGTGGCGGGGGGCTGCCGGGCGGCCGTGTTGTGGCGCAGAGCATGGCGGGAGCTGTAGTCCTTGTGGCGGGGGGCTGCCGGGCGGCCGTGTTGTGGCGCAGAGCATGGCGGGAGCTGTAGTCCTTGTGGCGGGGGGCTGCCGGGCGGCCGTGTTGTGGCGCAGAGCATGCCGGGAGCTGTAGTCCTTGTGGCGGCTGGGCGGGCGGCCGTGTTGTGGCGCAGAGCATGCCGGGAGCTGTAGTCCTTGTGGCGGCTGGGCGGGCGGCCGTGTTGTGGCGCAGAGCATGGCGGGAGCTGTAGTCCTTGTGGCGGGGGGCTGCCGGGCGGCCGTGTTGTGGCGCAGAGCATGGCGGGAGCTGTAGTCCTTGTGGCGGGGGGCTGCCGGGCGGCCGTGTTGTGGCGCAGAGCATGGCGGGAGCTGTAGTCCTTGTGGCGGGGGGCTGCCGGGCGGCCGTGTTGTGGCGCAGAGCATGGCGGGAGCTGTAGTCCTTGTGGCGGGGGGCTGCCGGGCGGCCGTGTTGTGGCGCAGAGCATGCCGGGAGCTGTAGTCCTTGTGGCGGGGGGCTGCCGGGCGGCCGTGTTGTGGCGCAGAGCATGGCGGGAGCTGTAGTCCTTGTGGCGGGGGGCTGCCGGGCGGCCGTGTTGTGGCGCAGAGCATGCCGGGAGCTGTAGTCCTGGCGCAGTGGCTGCCGGCCCTGTCACGTGGCTCGCCGGGGCGCGGCGGGAGGCGCGGTGTTCCGGCGCTCGGGTGCCGGGCGGCCGTGCCGCGTACGGTAGGCGCGGTGTATTTTTGGGGTTGGATTCGTGTTGATTTCTGGGGGCTTCCAGGTGCGGCCGCTCCCCGAGAAGCGGTGAGTTCCCCGGGAGCTGACAGAAGGGAAGAGGGAAAGGAGGAGGACCTTTTCCCCCTGCCCAGGGCGCAGACGATGGCCGCCGCCTCCCCGGCTCACCGGAGCTCCCGCTCAGCCTCCCCTGGCCCCCCCCTTGCCCCGTGCGCCTGCCCGCAGCCCCGGCACCTCCCCTGAAGCGTGCTGCGTAGCCCTTGGCCGCCCCCAGGCCCTGTCGTGAAGGCAGCGAGCCGGCCCTCGAGCGCACTGGATTCCCCCTCGGCGCAGGGGCCCTTAGCAGTAGCGCGGGGAAGGGGCGGTGTGTCCAGAAGCCCCTGCGCAAGGAGGGGCTTTGGCCAGGGTCGATCGACGGTAATGACGGTCGCTGTTTCTTCTTTCCCTCTCGCAGAGACCGTGCTGAGGACGTGGTTGTCTGTCCTTCCCCCGGGGATGCCGTTGACTGCGGCCGTCTCAGGCTTGCGTGGCTTCTCTCTGCCCGGCGTTGCCATCCTCGCAGCGCGGGGGCGAAAAGGGACACACAGAGCCCTTCCCGGCTGTGGACAGGAGCTGCCTCGGCTGAAGCTGGAGACGCCAACGAAAGGTAAAGCAGAAGAAACTGAAGGCGCTCTGGCTGCCAGCTGCCTTCCTGCCGCAGGCAAGAGAGAGCCTGTCCCTGCAGGTGAGGGAGGGAGGATCCCCCTTCGTAGCCCGCAGCGGGCCAGGCCACCAACGTGCACCGCAGGGTCTGTACGCGTAACCGGGAGTTGGGTACGGGCGTGTAGTGCACGAGCGAGCTAGGCCACGTGCCTAGGAAGCCTCATCTCGTAAGAGCGGTAAGACACCCGTGTATCCTCTTTAGGTGCAGGACGGCCTAGAGTCTGGAGCTGCAGAAGAGGCAGGGCGGAGAGGAGGGGAAAGAAGCATCTGAACGGCTAAATTGTGCCAGCAGCGCTGAGAGCGAGAGTCGCGGTGAGTCCTGGGCCACTGGGGCCCCGTTGCCTCTCTTGTGCATCCTGGGCCCTCCCTGTCTCTCCCCTGGCCCCCTCTCTTTCCTTACCTGCTGCAAAATGGTGTTTGTTTTTTTTTTTGGCGCCCCCCCGCCCCTTCTTTCTCCATCTTGCTCTGAGTGGCTCCCTGCCTCCCCGTCTTTTTGGTCCTCCCTCTCTCTGTCCTGTAGCCTGTGGCTACTTGTTTTTTCTCCGCCTCTCTCTGCCTGGCTCTGGCTCCGTTTTTATTTTTTTATTCCTCCTGCTCTGTCCTGTAGCCTGTCGGTATTTTGTCTTTCTCTGGCCCTCTTGGTCTGACTCCGTGTGTTACCGAAAAACGCGGTAAAATCGGAAACAACTCCTCAACGCCGATTTAGTATTAAAGAGCAGGCGTTCTTTATTCACGGCGCCGGATGCACGGGGGATCGCTCCTCCTGGCGTGCGTACCTCACACACCTTTCCCGTAGAATTTGTAGATCAAAATTTTACGTATTCATACATATTCATTATCGTCCTGTCTACTGATCGGTACAAACTGGCTCGTTCCGTATGTAAATCACTGCGCAGGCTCGGTGGTGGTCCGTGAGTCGGTGGTCGCGATCTCCCCCTGCCAGAATTGCCTTTTACCTTCTTGGCTCTTAATCTTGGCAGTCTTGGCTAGTTTTCTCAGTGCGCTACACGAAACCGCGTTTTGTCATCCTTTTCTGACAGAAGCACGTTGTCTGTTGTTCTGCTGACATTAACGATCGCCTAGGGACTAAAATGCAGATCGACAGATGCGCTGATTCGTACGCTCCGTGTTCCCGTAATGGAACACCGTCTCTGGTTGGTTGACTTCATCGCTTTGGTTACACCTGTTCCTGTTGTTCAGTTTCTTCTTTTTTGGCTTTGTGTGATTCTCTCTGTGATTCTGTTTTTCTCTGCCTCGCTTTTCCCAGCTCCCCGTCCCTCACTTTGAATACCCGTTATCCTTCACCAGCTCACTCTCCCTTGGTTGCCATCCCCGTTTCTGAGTTCCTCCTGCTTTGCCACGTAGCCCGTGACTTTTTTCTTAATCTCTCTCTGTCTGCCTCAACGCTCCCGCCGCGCTTTTTAGTTCGTCTGCTCTGCTCTGTACCCTGCTACTGTTCTTGCCTTTCTGAGTTCTTCTCTGTCCAGCTCCCTTTCCCTATTCTCGAATTCCTGTTCTTCCTGCACCCGCCGCTGTTCCCTGTGATCTCCGTCTCTCTCTGTCCAGCTCCCTGTCCCTAGGTTTTAATTCCTGCCTCTGCCCGCCGTAGCCCGTCTAGATTTTTCTCTCGGCCTCTCTCTCTGTCCGGCTCCCCCTCTCTGTGTTCTAATTCCACGTTCTCTGTCACGTAGACCCGTGCTGTTTGTTTGTCCTCATCTCTCTCTGTCCAGCTCCTTGCTGCTATGTTTTATTTCTTCCCTCTCTGTCTGTCTTTGTAGCCCATTGCCGTTGTGTGGTTTGTTTTTTTTTTTTTCCTACTTGTTTCTTCATGTGTCTCTGTCTGCCTCCCAGTGCCTGATCTTTAATTCCTCCTTCCCTGTAGGCTGCTGTTCCTTTTCTCCATTCTACATTGTGTTCTCTTTGGTCTCCTGTTCTTATTCATCGATTCCCTCCTCGCCGCCCTGTGGCCTGTCCCCATTTTATTGTTGCGCCTCTCTCCCTCTCTCTGGCTTCTTGCCCCTGTTTTGAAAATTCCTCCCTCTCTTCTCTCTTCCCTGTTGGCCGTGTGATCTTCAGCCTTTCTCCATCTCTTTCTGCCCAGCTCTCTGTGTCTATTCATTAATTCTTCCCTCTCTGCCCTGTAGCCTGTAGCTTTTGTCCTTTCTCCATCTTGCTGTCTCTGGCTTCCCCATGACCCTGTTTTAGAATTGTTTCTCTCTCCTTTCTGTACGCATTGCGATTCCTTTTGCTCCCCATCGCCCTTTGTTTTGGGTGTTTTTTTGTTGTTGTTTTTCTGGCTCCCTGTCCCTAATTCTTAATTCTCTGCCTTCTCATGCTCTGTACCACGTAGCCCCATGGTTTGTTTTGTGGTGTTCCCTCCCCGGCCCCTTCCCTCCGTTGTTGGCTGTCTCGGCTCCCTGTCCCCGTGGCTTCATTCTTCCCTCTCTGCCCTGTTCTTGTCGCTTGTCTTGTCTGTCTCCATCGCGCTCGGTCCAGCTTCCTGCCCCTATTCTTCTTTCCTCCCTCGCTGTCGTGCTGCCTGCCCCAGGTTCTTTGTGCGTCTCCAGCCTGCTCCTCTTCCTTCTTTGTTGGTCTGTGTCCTGCTCTTCCCCTCTCTCTGCTGCCTCTCTTCCCCTCTCTCTGCTGCCTCTCTTCCCCTCTCTCTGCTGCCTCTCTTCCCCTCTCTCTGCTGCCTCTCTTCCCCTCTCTCTGCTGCCTCTCTTCCCCTCTCTCTGCTGCCTCTCTTCCCCTCTCTCTGCTGCTTGTATCTCCACCTCCGTCAGGCTCCCTGTCCTTCTCTGGCCGTCCTGTTCCCTGCCTCGTGCCTTCTCACTACACGCACACACGCCCCCCCGCCCCCGTCCAGCCGGCTGCCGCTCTTCTCTTCTCTCTTCCTACTGTCCTGTGCCCTGCTCCTCACCTTTGGTGGCCTCCCCCTCTGCCCAGCAGCCCGTCGCTCCAGTAGCCAGGCGACGGACGGTCCCTTCCCTGCCAAACGCGGACAAGCACGTGCCGTGGTTTAGCCCCAGCTGGCAACTCTGCACCAGGGAGCTGCTTGCTCGCTCCACCCTCAGTGGGCTGGGGGAGAGAGCTGGAAGGGTAAAAGTGAGAAAAATCATGGGTTGAGATCAAGACTGTTTAATAGGTAAAGCAAAAGCTGTGCGTGGAAGCAAAGCAAGGAATTAATTCACTCCTCCTTTTCGGCGGGCAGGTGTTGAGCCACCTCTGGGAAAGCAGGGCTCTGTCATGTGTCATGGTTACTTAGGGAGAGAAATGCCGTAGCCCCCCCTACCCCAAAGGACTCCCCCTTCTTCCCCCAGCTGCGTGTGCTGAGCATGATGTCAAATGGTATGGAATATCCCTTTGGTCAGTTAGCTGGGAAAGCTTTCCCAGCTGTCCCAGCCTACTTGCTGGTGGGGCACTGAGAGAACCAGAAGAGGCCCTGACTGTGGAAGCAGTGCTCAGCAAGAACCAAAACATCTCTACATTATTAACGGTGTTTTGAGCATAAATCCAAAACGTATCCCTTCCTAGCTACTGTGGAGAAAATGAGCACTATCCCAGCCACCACCAGCTCCGTGCGGCTGCGGCAACGGCGGCCGAGGTGGCCTTGGGGCAGGGGGAGCGTTGGGGACCCTGAGCCACGAATCGCTCCTGGGACTTGTTACGTGCGCGCCTGCACCAACACCTGCCCTCTCCTTTGGCCTGAGGGCTGCGTTTGCGCTCCCTTGGCGTGGGGCAAGGGTCTGTGATGGAGCCCAGGGGAGGAGGTGGTGCACTGTGGGGGTGAGGGGAGGGGGCCCCCCGTTGCTGCTGCGCCTCAGCTGTGGGCGGGGTCTGGCTGGAGGAGCCCCAGGTGCGGGCAGTGGGGCTGGCGGTGCCGGCTCCTCCCTGGAAAAGGGGTGGTGCCCTGCTCCGGGGGGCCAGTGTGAGCCGAGGGCGGAGCGGAGCGGAGCTGTGGCCGAGCGTCAGCGGGCTGCGAGTGTAGCGAGGGAGGAGGTGAGCCGGGGTGGGTGGTGGGCCGCTGCGTGCCGGGTCAAGCCCCGAGGAGGGCTGCGGCGGGGCAGCGGCGGGTCGGAGCGGGCGGTGGGGAGAGCGAGGCTGTGCTGAGGGCTCGGTGGGGCTTCCGGGTGCATCGGCGGGAGGGACGGTGCCCCGCAGGGTGAGAGAGCGGGGAGGGCGGGCTCGCGGCGTGGCGGGAGCTGTGGTGGTGCGTGTGGCGGCTGGGCGGGCGGCCGTGTTGTGGCGCAGAGCATGGGGGGAGCTGTAGTCCTTGTGGCGGGGGGCTGCCGGGCGGCCGTGTTGTGGCGCAGAGCATGCCGGGAGCTGTAGTCCTTGTGGCGGCTGGGCGGGCGGCCGTGTTGTGGCGCAGAGCATGGCGGGAGCTGTAGTCCCTGTGGCGGCTGGGCGGGCGGCCGTGTTGTGGCGCAGAGCATGGCGGGAGCTGTAGTCCTTGTGGCGGGGGGCTGCCGGGCGGCCGTGTTGTGGCGCAGAGCATGCCGGGAGCTGTAGTCCTTGTGGCGGGGGGCTGCCGGGCGGCCGTGTTGTGGCGCAGAGCATGGCGGGAGCTGTAGTCCTTGTGGCGGGGGGCTGCCGGGCGGCCGTGTTGTGGCGCAGAGCATGCCGGGAGCTGTAGTCCTGGCGCAGTGGCTGCCGGCCCTGTCACGTGGCTCGCCGGGGCGTGGCGGGAGGCGCGGTGTTCCGGCGCTCGGGTGCCGGGCGGCCGTGCCGCGTACGGTACGCGCGGTGTATTTTTGGGGTTGGATTCGTGTTGATTTCTGGGGGCTTCCAGGTGCGGCCGCTCCCCGAGAAGCGGTGAGTTCCCCGGGAGCTGACAGAAGGGAAGAGGGAAAGGAGGAGGACCTTTTCCCCCTGCCCAGGGCGCAGACGATGGCCGCCGCCTCCCCGGCTCACCGGAGCTCCCGCTCAGCCTCCCCTGGCCCCCCCCTTGCCCCGTGCGCCTGCCCGCAGCCCCGGCACCTCCCCTGAAGCGTGCTGCGTAGCCCTTGGCCGCCCCCAGGCCCTGTCGTGAAGGCAGCGAGCCGGCCCTCGAGCGCACTGGATTCCCCCTTAGTGCAGGGGCCCTTAGCAGTAGCGCGGGGAAGGGGCGGTGTGTCCAGAAGCCCCTGCGGAAGGAGAGGCTTTGGTCTGGGTTGATCTGCGGTAATAACGGTTGCTGTTTCCTCTTTCCCTCTCCCAGAGGCTGTGCTCAGGATGGGGTTATCTGTCCTTCCTGTTCGTCTCTTTCTCTCTCTATTCCTTTGCACTGGTCCCTCTCCTTATTGTTTATTGTTTTGCTTCTCTGAACCTTTTTTTATTCCCAGCATTTTCCCGTGACAGGAACGGCGAAGAAGGGAGCGGAGCATCGGGGTATCTGTGGAGAGAGCATCGGGTGTCCTCCTGTCTTTGCGGGGCTGACCCTGAGGAAGTGTGGCACGTGGGTCGATAGCATGAATATATATGTTTTGTGGGTGCACAAATCCTTTTCGGAGTGTCAGAGGGTAAGGGTTTTGTTCTGTTTGATGTATTTGTCGAAGATGAGAGTTTAGTGGGGGAGGTAGTCAGCTCTCTAGCTGGTTTGAGGTGGGCTATACGTGTTTGTCGGTCATCTCTCACCTGCCAGATGTTTTGAACTAGTTTTATCTGGTTTTCCTAGGGAGTCACAAAGGGGTTTGGGGCTCCCCGGTGGCGGGTGCTGTGGCCAAAAGAGAGAGCAGGGTCACAGAGTGCTTCATTTATGGGGCTGGCCTCGGCCATCTACTGCAGAAACTTCTGGTATGTAGCGATCGGGATTCGATTTCCTGAAGGAGGAGAGGATGATGGAGCTCATTATAAGAGCATAATCATTTTCTCTTCCTTTGGCAGTACGGGCACCTGAGGGCCAGCCTGCTTTTGAGGAACAGCATGAGGATGTCGGTGTCGATGCTCAGCAGTGGAAGTAAGCTTCTTTTGGAGGCCAAGAAGATGAAGTGGAGTGTGTATTTGTTGTGTTTGATTTTCATTGCGGGGATGGGGAGGGGTGGGACATGGAAAACGCGGTCCCGGGCAGCGGAGGTGTCTATGACGTGGGAGGCCGTGAGAGAGATCATGGATGCTGCTGGACAGGTGTTAGAACCCGTTGCTCGGGTTGGACGGACCCGGCAGAACCACCGCACCATCTTAAGTAACGCCTGCTCACATACTGAGATTTTGGTAGTTGCCCCCACATCACCATTGGCTTTTCCTCGTCGAGCTTGTATTTTGGCAAGAAGCGTCTCTCGTTAAGCGTTTGGGTCTAAGGGGTGTCCACGAGGCTACGTGGTGCCCATCCCCATGAGATTTTGTGACCATCAAGTGATATTCAGCATCCATCTTATGCCCGTCTCCTGTAACTGCGCTGCAGTTTTCGCTTAAGGCTTGATAGCGCAGCGTTAGCTGAGGGCGGCATTTCCCCCGCTGGCCCCGCCACGCCGACGGCGTTTCCCCTGCCGGCCGCTGTCCGTTCCCTGTAACTGTGACTCTTGTCCTGGCAGAACCTTTGCCAAAGCCACCTTTGTGCTCCACAGCAGTCTGTTTTCTGTCTCGAGTATGTTTCTTTTGGTATCCGATAGCCCAGAGCTGTGTACCGTTGGCTCATGTCTCTCCTTGAGCTTCTGCAAGAAGAGAGAGCCTTCATCTGTTTTTATCGATGTGTCTCCTGGGGTGTTTTTTTGTTGTCCTTTACAACTTAGTTTTGTCCCAGCTACTGAGGTGTTAATTTAGCTGCTTCGTACTGTTCCTGATACACTTGTATATTTTCACGTTTCTTTTCATGTTTGTTTGTCCTTTGAGACTGATCCAGTTCTGTTAAGGGACTGAGCTTCTCTGGTACTGTTCCTTGAGTTGGTTGCAGGTTTTGAGCTGTCTAAGCTCTTTGGGTGGGTGTGTTTTGACATTTAGAGAGGGGGAGGTTTCTGGCTGAGGTAAGAGATTAAGGAGCAGTCCAAGTTGAGCAGCAGATATATATTAGAAAGTACACTTGTACGAGCTTTTGTTTTTCCTTGGGTCAGTAAGTTTGTGTTGGGTGTTCGGGGTAGCAAGATGGTCTAATAGTGTGTTCTGGATTATTTGGTTTTGTGGGGGTGTTATGGTTTTGTCTGGTTTTTTTTGTTTGTGGTTTGGTTTTTTTTGTGTGTGTGGTAGGTTTTTTGTTTGGTTGTTTTGTTTTCCAGGAATTTTATGACTTGACCAAAGGTAGAAGCTTATATTTTTTCCTCCGGTTTTGCCTGTGTGTTGTGCGAGTTGTTGACGTTATCTCTCAATAGGACTGATGCTGAGATGCTGAGATGCTGCGGTAGGGGTTAGGGTGAGCGTGTTGTACGCGTCTGTATGTGGAGCTCTAGCCTTCCTTCAGAAAGCAGCAGGGACGTAACGCATAGTGTGTGTCGGGTTACGGAACTGCTCGTCGCCTTTCCCGATCGCCCGCAGAGTACCACGTTGTCCCGAGAACCTTTGCAGCTTGCGGCAGGTCCCTCGTAGATTATAAGCATCAGGGCTTCTGTTATTTTGTGGGCCTGTAGAGAGCACGGAGTCTGCGGGAAGCCGGAAGGTGGGAGGTGCTCGCAGAGCGCGGGGCGGAGGTGGGAAGGGCAGCTCCCGAGGAGCGGCTGACAGAGGGGCTTTAGGGGTGCAAATACAGGGCAGGAGCTGTCGGGAAGGAGTGAGGTTCCTTCCCTGACAGTTCAGGAGGAGAGGAGGGGTTTTTGAAGTCTTGGTACCGGGGGATGGTTGGGAAAGGGGTGTTCAAGTGTTAGCTAATGGTCGCGTTCTGTGTGCAAGCAGCCTCCAGTAGCCCAGTCTCCTTCCCCGTACGTGTCAGCGCGGCCACTCGAGCGTGCTGTCTGCCGAGAGGTTCTCCACGCGGCTGTTCATGGAGTCGCCTAGGAGTGAGTTACCTACAAAGGGAGAGTGTGTCACTACACCAGCCACGCCCGTTTGCTTCCCGTACTGCTTTTGGTGTTTGCCCTATCGGTGTCCGCCTGTGCTTGAGTCATCTGACACGAACTGTAATTTTTGTGTGTTGCGTGGTTTGACTTTTTCTTGCAGTTTAAGTCATAGGTCTAGGGTTAAGCAGGACAGTCGAGCGAGGCGTGGCAGCAAAGGCGAGCAGATGGCGTCGTGTGCTGTGACGGGGCGGGCTGTGCGGTCACTCGTCTGGGATTTCTGCCTTTGGGGTCTCTGTGTTGCCAAACAAGTCAGTCAAAAGGATTTGTTACTTTGTTTTGCGTGGTGAGCTCTTGCTTTTGGAAAGCAGTGTCTAATATCTGTGTGCCTCTCCGTATTTCCCCAGAAGTGGGCCCGGCATTGAAGGTGACGGTTCCCCAGCCATCGGGGACGGACCGAGTACGTGAGCAGGCGCCTGACGCGGCCACTGACCCGGGAGGCACGGATCGGGAGGTGAGGGAGCCGTGTTGGCATGGTAGGGGAAAGGATGAGTCTGGAATGTGGCTGTTGGTGGAGATGCACGGCAGGGAGCCGGACACGGGAGGGAGGGGGCGAACAGAGCATCGTGAGAAGGTAGGTCAGCACGTGACAACGGAGGGGTCGTGCAGTGCGAGCACCTATGTGACTAGTTAACGAAGGGACTCACAAAACTACATGCAAAGCGGGATGTCTGCCCCCAGCTCGTCGGGCAAGGTGAGCGATGAACAGGAAACCGTAGCAGCGGTTATTTTTGAGGTGTGGAATTGTTTGTGAGCGGGCGGCCGCTTCCAGGCGCAGCGGTCACCTTGTCTCTCTGGTTCTCTAGGCGCCGTAGGTGGCGGCGGCCACGACATCCAGCCTCATTAGAGCCTGGGCGAGCGGAAGTTCACGGCGCTTCCGAGGAGGCTGTCGTTGCGGAAGTGGCCGGCGCTGAGTGGTGCGACGCTGAGTGATGGCACCGCACGTTTGGAGATGATGAAGAGTGTCCGTGTGACCGCAGCCCCATCCTACGTAGCCTGTGTGGCCTTTTTAAAGGATGGCTTTTGAGCTCCCGGATTTGGAAGGGAAGCTGAGGGGCCGATGCAGTCTTTGTGCAGGTGGCCGGTCGGTTGGGGGAAGCGCAGGTGGGGCAGGCAGGGGTTGTCAAATCAGTGGAGGGTACCGTTCAGAGACCGGACACGTTTGGGCCGAGAGAGGTTGTGTTGTCCTTTCTGCAAAACAGAAGCATCTGCCAGGCAGGGGAGTTCCTGCCTGTGCTTGTGCTGTTGTGTGGATTTTGTAGTCTGTCTTTGTTCCTTACTGTACTCGGGTCTCGATGTGTCTGTTGTTCTCCGTGCTGAGCAGGCACCTAGGTAGCAATATTGAGGGTTTTGCAAGCCCTGGCTCATCGGCATAATGGTAACCGAGAGCTTCCTTTCTCGCATTTTAAGTCTACTGCATAGATTTGTCTTGTGTCTTAAATATTAGACCGTTATAGAAGGTCATCTTTTCGCGGCGGTGATTAAGGCGGCCTCAGTACTGCTGCTGAAGAGCAGTCTGAATACGCAGGGCCCTTTTCTGGGACCTGTTCCCTGCACCTGAACGTTCTGAGGTCTTTAAGAGCGGCTCGTCGCTCGTGCGTCGTCCTAGTTGTGGGTATATGGTTTTTTCGCAGGTGGTGATGGTACGTGACATCTCCGCGGATGCTATAGCTGCTTCCTCGCTGCCCTGCAGATCTTCTTGCCCGGTGGCATCTCTGGGCCGGAAGTCCGTGGTCTCGGTGAGAATTTTCTTAGGTGCCGCGATCACGTCGCTTGTAGTATTTGTGAGCAGTGTCGGTCCGTGCACGTCGATGCCTGTGTCAGAGCTGCTCCTCCGCCTGGGGGTGTAGCAATGGTAGAGCGGGGGAAAGAATAGCAATAAGAGTATATGGTTAATGTTAATGTGCGTAGACTGTTTTGGCAACGCCCGTACAACCCTCGTCGGAGCGAGTGGCCGTTGGCAGCGGGCAAGGACGGTAATTTCCGGGGCGTTTTGTGGGTGCCGAGGGGATGACCGTAGCCGTCTGGGAGAGGCAGCTAGAGTGCTAGCTGAGCAGAGGGCATCTCTCAGCTGTTCAAGCTTGTACGTGCGTGGGGCTTAACATTTGATTGAAGGTATTTCCTTTAACGGCGTGCAGTAGTTGGGCTCTAGATGGTATTCCTATGTGGAAGCAAGACCTGTGGAATGGTTAAGCTGTTGCTGTGCGTCCAGGTGACTTGTTCTATCATGCTGTTCTTGCAGAGGATGAAGATGGAGCTGTGCAGGGTGATAGAGCAGAGCTGAGTAGAGCACACTAAGGCGGCGGGTCCGTGTGCAGGATTAAAGGGAAGATGCGACTGAAGGCTATTTGAGGAGCATTTCAGGTGAGCTGGGTCGCAGTGAGGAGGCTCATGGGGCTGGTGACTTTGTTCTCTTTGCTCTCAGGAGCACAGCGCTATCCCTAGGGGCTGGCAAGGTTCTAATTGTGGGGCCGGCGCCCATCGGGTGCCTCTTTTTTTGCGTTACAGTTTAAAGTGTGGGTCACTCTGGTGTTTGAGGAGTTTCTGGGCAGTTGTTGTCTGCGGCGTCGTTCCAGATGCATGAACAGCTCTGCTCTGTCGCTGTCCATTTTCAGGGAGCGTGATTTCTTTCCTGCATCCTTACAGTCTTAGGTCTTGTAGCTGGGCTTCTTGTGCCTCCTCCCTCTCAGTTTTGAGAGGAACTTCTTGTCACGGGCCCTGACGCTCTTCTAATCTTTTTGGATCGCGTTAGGGCCTCCTTGCGTCACTGTCAGGGTTCTGCAGGTCTTGTTGCTGGACGAGCTCTTCCGTCCAGTTGTCTCTCTGTTTGCCGAGAGCGTTCTCTCGTCTCGGAGGCGCGCAGTTTGTAGTGTTTCTCATAGCGTTGGTGTGTGCGTCTTGTGAGTTTGTCTCGGACCGCCTTGCTGGCCATGTAGAGTCGGGTAGGTGGCACAGTGATGAGAGCTTAGGATTCATCTGTTGCTGTGCCAAGGCTGTTGGGGGAAAGGTTGTACCGTCATCTCGGATTGAGTGGCCCTCCTCAGCGGGCAAGGACCGTAATCACCGTGACATTTTGTGGGCTCGGAGGCCGTGACCGTAGCTATCTGGGAGAGGCGGCTAGAGTTCAGCTGAGCAGATTACCTCTGCAGGGTGTTCAAGCTTGTACGTGCGTAGGGCTTCATGTTTGATGTCATATGTTTGTTTTGATGGCCGGTTATAGTCGGTGTTCAGGAACCGTTGAGGTACTGCTGTGCAACCAGGCGACTTGTTTGGTACTGGTTTTGGAGATGCCGAGGGACGAGTCGTGCAGGGCGACGGAGGGGAACTGAGGCGACCGATGTAAGTGGGTGAGGTGGTGCGTGGTGTATATAGAGGGAAGATGTGACCGATGGCTCTATGACTCCGTTGATCCTTGTATTTGTCTTCTGTTTTGGGTTTGAAGTAGCGTAGCAATGAGCAAAGGAGGCAAGTCGAGCAAGGCGAGTGGTGATTGGTGGGCTGAAGTAGCAGCTCTTTTCTGAGGTGTTGTGTTGCTGGGGAAGTTATAAGCAACGCGCGTTGTTCGGGTGTTACGGACGGCGGGCGAGCTGGACACAGCACCTGGAAGTGATGTCGGCTAGGTGGGAGGCTGTCGAGGGAAAGGGGTGCGAGACGGGGATCGGTGCGGGCAGGCTGTGGCATCGGGCAGCATCTCGGGAGGTGCCTTTTCGCTTGGCTTTTTGCAGGTGCCGCTGGCAGGCTCGGAGCGGTGCTGCCGCGTGCCTATGAGAGGTCTGAGAAGGTGGGGCAGCAGCCAGCATCTGAGACCAGAGAATGCTGTGGTCCGTCGTCGAGCTCTTCAGTTCTGTAGGTAACACGTGGGCTGTCTTTGGAACGGCGTATGAGCATTAGAAGCGAGCTGGGTAGTAACGAGGAAGTCACGGGGCGGTGATTTCTCACGAGCGTAACGGTAGTTTACTGTGTGTTGATACATTTGGTGCCCCAAGCGATGACAGAAGCGGGGGGTGATGCTGGAATCTGTGCAGAGCAGGTGAGCCGATGGGCATGTTCGTTTTGATGAGGGGGGTGCTCTGGAAGAGATCTGTGTTGACCCGTGTGATACTTATTGCTGGCCCTGGTGTTTTTGGGGTTTTTTTTTGTTGTTTTTTTTTTTCACGTGATGAAGAGGCACCTGGCCACTGCGAGAATATCCTGGTTAGCTGGTGTGTTTCTTGTTGTGAAAGGATTCATAATCTGGCCCATCTGAAAGCCCCACAGTGTGACTTTTGTTAGGAAGAGATCTTGAAAAATTGAGATATTTCTTATTCAGTGAGGTTGCATTCTATGAACTTGCCATCAGAGTGCATCTTAGAGACAATGTCTTTGTCAGTAGAACTCATCAGCACAAGACTTGCGAAGTACTGCTTTTTTTTAAGATGAAAAAATCAATGGTCCTTGTGGAGATCCAAGCACAGCACATACTCCAAAGGTTGACGGCATTGGTAGTGCTTGGGTTCTCAGTTGTAACAGTCGAGATCCCATAAAAATACGGTTCCCCTGCATGCTTCGGTACAGCCAAACGCATTAGCATATCTGCCGGTCCTTCTTGGTAGCCCCATGTATTGCAACACTGGGGATTTGATTTGCGTGGTTTTTTGTTGTGGTATTTTTTTTCCCCAAAAGAAGTAAAACCGTATCGGGGATCTCTTCACTCACCGGTTCTTCTGTCATAAATGGAAGTTTAAAAAAAGCTAACAGTGTCTGATTTACGATGTGACTTGCGCTGTTTCAGCTGTAACTGCCAAGCAGATGTAGCGTACGATTTGTTAGGTGTAATTAAGCAGGTAGGTATTTGTTGTAAATATTTAATGAGGGGCGACTGAACGTTGGGGTGGGGGCGGTTTTTTCCTGCTGGTATTTTGAGGGAGCGCTCTTAAGTATTTTATTTCAGTCTCGCTTTCGATGCGCATTTCCCTGGCAGTTCAGCAGCATCTCTCGGGCGGGGCAGCTGGGCGGACGTCCCTCCCGACTCCATAACATGCCAAAACCCCCCAGTCACGTTGCTGCTGTGTATTTTGGAGATAGATAATCTTATGGCGGGTGTGAACGGCTGTGTGAGTTAAATGAACGCAGAAGGAAAATGGAAAGCTTTTAGAGCCTAGACGCTCATATTGGATGTGCGTAAACACGCGCCCGCCTTCTCAGCACAAAGTGAATTACTGAGATTTATTCTTAATTTTTTCCGTTACTCTTTCAAGTTTGACGCTTCGCTTCAGGCTTCATGGAGCCAGGCAGCAAGACGTGCGGCGGCAGGGCGAGGGCTGTAGCTGCTGCGGCGGATCTGTAAGCGGAGGTTCCGGTTCCGGTACAACTTTGCCCCGCAGCCTCACGGGGTTATCTCCCCGCAGCGGTGCCGTAAGGAAGGGATGAGACGTTTTCCAGCACCAGCCAGAGCGTTCAGTGTTACGCGAAGAATCTGTTCAAAATGGTATCGGTTAGTCTTAATACCGTTTCCAAGTGTTCCAGTCCCTCTAGCTTTTAAAGGAGGTGTTGTGTTTTGACATGACCCGTTTGCCCAGAATCTTGCTGCGGCTCAATTTCCTTCCTATCCCTTGTGCTGACTGAGTTCCTCCATTTTCTTCTGTGCTATTTTATTCACGTGCTGAAATATAGTTTGGGATTTCTGTTTTTCAGATGTCTTCTCAGTGTCTCGTGATGCTCAAGAGATGCCCCCCGGCCCGGGTTTGCCTGCCGGTCGTTAAGCGTGGTGAAGGTAAGGGGCCATCCCTCTGCCTGGGGGCTCCCGGCTCTGTCTCCAGCGGGTGCCCCGCAGGTGCGGCCGCGAGGGCTGCCTGGTGGGGAGAGTCGGGGCCCCCAGGGACCGGGGCTGTTTGTCGCCCCGGGGAGCCCGTCCCAGCGCGGGAGCGTGGCCGAGCAGAGCCCGAGAGAGATGTGACACTGTCCTCTGGCACGCTCCCGCTCCGCCGTGGGGCGGCCGCTAGCCTGCGGACAGGGGCTGGGGGGGCTGCAGCTGTTTGGGGGGCTGCCCCACCTTTTAGATTTTAGCAGAGCTCCCCCTTTTCTGGGGGGTGTGGGGGTGTGTGTGTGTGTACCTTTGTAAATGGCACTATTAAAGTAATGAGCTGCAGGTTGGAGTAGATTCCCTTGTTTAGTGCCCTTCTTGGGGGTGAATAAAATTGGGGGGGGGGAGGGGGGTGGTGGTGTGATGATGTCATGCGGGGCGCCCCGGTGTCACTGGGGGAGCTGATAATGCGTCAGAGGAACAGGTGAGTGGGGGCGTCACGTAGGGGTTCCCCCCCAAAAAGGGGGGTTGCAGCCCCAAAATGCCTGAAAACTCAGGGGGGCTATTACAAAAACCTCTTATTTTAAAATCCCTTTATACATCTATCAATTAATATTACATGTCAATATATATAAAATAAGAACTTCTCTCTCCTATATTATATAACGTATTTCAGGATACAAAAATTCTACATCGAGATACAGGGTTTTAAACCACAAAAGTAACTCGACTGTCTAAATATCTAAATTAAACAATAAAGGAGTTTAAAATGAAGAAAAAGGACAGATGAAGGAATTCAAAGCAGAAGAAAGTCTGGCTAGAGCGAGCATCTACGCTTAGTGTGTGTTACATAGTCTAAGCAGATGTGTAATCTAAATAGAGGTTATATAGAGTGAAATAAGCCTAGGTATAACTGTAAGTAGATGTCTAAATAGAGAAGTCGAAAAAGATTGAAGTGTCAAAGGGTAAGTAAGCAGATAGCTAGCCTAAATAGGTGGTTTATATACGTGTTAATATGGAAGTCTGAACAGGTATGTGTAAATAGATATTCTGTGTAAGTGTAAATAGCCTAAGTAGGTGTAAGTGTAAATTTAATAGCTAAGTCTAAACAGGTGTTGTATGTAAATGTAAAATAGATGGTATATATAAACTATAGATGTACTCCGTAAGGATGTGTAAGTAGACACACAAGTGCAAATGTCTATGCTATATAAGGTTTTAAAATGCAAAGAAACCATGTTGATAGAGATGTTTATAGAGAGGCCCCCACCCCCCAATCAACTGAAGACACAAAAGCGCTTTCAAATGCTGCCCCTTTCCCGTTCTCCTTCTCCCATCCCGATTTGGGGCCGATTCCCCCAGGGACTTCCCCCTGTGGGGCTGCGCAGGCAGCCTGGGAGCTGCTGCCAGGGCAGACAAACACCCCCAATGCCCCCGAGTCTGGGTCTGCAATGGGGGGTGAAAAACCCCAAACAGCCAAAACACCCAAACAGGTTTGGGGGAAAGAAAATAATTGGGGGCTCCTGGGAAAGCCCACTCCTGCTGGGTTTGTGCAGCTGGAAAGGAGGGGGGGGGGGGGGGGGAACCCCACTAACCATTCTCATGCACAAAACCAGGAGCAAAAATCACCGATTTCTTTGTTGTGGAAAGGGCCAAAGAGACCCAGAAGTGAACCGTTTGGAAAAGCAATCCCAACTTTGTTCCTTTGGCTTTTTTTGCTTTTCCATAAGGTAAAACCCCCAAAAACCCCAACAACAAAAAAAGCCAAGCCATCCAAACAGAAATCAGCACCACCAAACGACCGCCCCAAAAACCCCAAATTGGGGAAAATTTGGGGTGAAACAGCAGCAGTTTGAGGGGCATTGCTGGGGCTTATCCGGAATGGATTCTCCGGAGTGGGTCGGTTATCTGGAGCGGATCATCTGCTGCAGGTGAGCCCAGGTGAGTTGCCCGTTGTGGATTATCCTGGGGGGACCCCCCTGGTGTCAGTCATCCCCATGCATGTTCCCCATGGCGTGTCTGCCCAGACATGCCCCTGTCCGGCAGTGTCTGTCTCCTCCCCCGCCCTCCCTCTGCGTGTGTCTGTGCCCTCCCAGACGCTGTCCCGAGATGGCCCCCCTGCATGACCGTTTTTCCCCGGTGACATTCCTCCCCCCCGCTTCCCCTGGCCTCCTGTTCTGTGCTCGCTGAAGCCTCGTGCTTACGCAGGATGAGCAGTGGCGAGGCGAGGCGCTGCCCAGCCAACGAAGCCCAAGGCTCAGCAGCGCACAACTCCTTTGCAGGGCAGCCGCTGGCATCTGGTCTGCCTGGCTGCCCTGTGCCCCGACGCACAGCTGCCCCCCTCACCCCGGGCAGCCTGCCTTCAGAGGGGCAGCTGTGTTCCCCTGATGGATTTTCTTCTTTAACCCTCCAGGACCTGTTGACTTGCTGCTCTCCCTGTCACAGCCCTGATGCCGCAGGCCTACAGCAACTGATGGGGCTTACTCCGGGGGGGTGTGGGGGTGGGAAAGGGGACCTTTTTCCCCAGGTGGTTTGTGCTGCTTCTCCTCCCTCCGGCGCGGGGTGGGGGCGAGTGGGGCAGGCGGGAGGACAGTGCGCATGCGCAGTGGCGCCTTTGCTGCTCTCTGCTGCCACCGTGCGGCCAAACCGCGGTACTGCAGGCGGGCAGCCGCGCATGCGCACTGGCCACCTGTTGTTTTCTGCTCGCTGCTTTCACCGAGCGACCGAGCCCCGGGACTGCAGGCGGGAGCTCCGCTACCCTGGTAGAGATTTCCACCCGCCCCTTATCCGATCGCGGCAGTCACCGGTCGATCAAAACCGGGTACTGCAGACGGGAAGCCGCCCGTTCCCGAGGGTGAGGTTTTCCTCTGGCCGCTGCTGTTGCCGTGCAAGCAGATGCTGGTACTGCAGGCGGGCGGCCGCGCATGCGCAGTGGCGCCCTTTTCTGCTCTCTGCCGCCACCGTGCGGCCAAACCGCGGTACTGCAGGCGGGCGGCCGCGCATGCGCAGTGGCGCCATTTTAGCTCTCTATCGCCACCGTGCGGCCAAACCGCGGTACTGCAGCCGGGCAGCCGCGCATGCGCAGTGGCGCCATTTTAGCGCTCTGCCGCCACCGTGCGGCCAAACCGCGGTACTGCAGGCGGGCAGCCGCGCATGCGCAGTGGCGCCCTTTCCTGCTCTCTGCCGCCACCGTGCGACCAAACCGCGGTACTGCAGGCGGCCGGCCGCGCATGCGCAGTGGCGCCATTTTAGCTCTCTGCCGCCACCGTGCGACCAAACAGCTGTACTGCAGGCGGGCAGCCGCGCATGCGCAGTGGCGCCCTTTCCTGCTCTCTGCCGCCACCGTGCGACCAAACCGCGGTACTGCAGCCAGCAGCCGTGCACGGGCTGGAGCGACACTTCGCCGCGCTCACTTCTCCACGCCACTTAGTGACACCCCCCCACCCCCGCTACCTGGTGACGGCACCGTGGGGGCTGGAGCCGTGTACCACAGCCCTTAGCGACAGGTGTTGACCCCTTGCGATAGCCCGGTGAGGGTGGTGCTGATACTCCTCGCCACGCTCTTAGCAACGGGCCCCGCCCCCGGCGATGGGCGGGCAGGCGGTCTGATGGCTGACCCACCTGGCCCCACCCACCTTTGCGACAGGCCCCGCCCCCTGGCGAGGGCCTGGTGGGGCGGGGCCGTGCTCCTGTGCTCCCCAGCACCCCCAGGTAGCAACAGGCCCCACCCCCTGGTGACAGCCTGGGGGTGTTGCTGGTGCTGCCTGGCCCCACCCTCCATAGCAAGAGGCCCTGCCCGTGGTGATGGTTCCAGGGGCATTGCCAGCGTCCCTTTGGACACACCCCCTTAGCGACAGGCCCCGCCCCCTGGCAACGGCCCGGGGGGTGGTGCCTGCTCTCTCCCCTTAGCGACAGGCCCAGCCCCCTGGCAACGGCCCGGGGGGCGGTGCCGGCTCTCTCCCCTTAGCGACAGGCCCCGCCCCCTGGCAACGGCCCGGGGGGCGGTGCCGGCTCTCTCCCCTTAGCGACAGGCCCCGCCCCCTGGCAACGGCCCGGGGGGCGGTGCCGGCTCTCTCCCCTTAGCGACAGGCCCCGCCCCCTGGCAACGGCCCGGGGGGCGGTGCCGGCTCTCTCCCCTTAGCGACAGGCCCAGCCCCCTGGCAACGGCCCGGGGGGCGGTGCCGGCTCTCTCCCCTTAGCGACAGGCCCCGCCCCCTGGCAACGGCCCGGGGGGCGGTGCCGGCTCTCTCCCCTTAGCGACAGGCCCCGCCCCCTGGCAACGGCCCGGGGGGCGGTGCCGGCTCTCTCCCCTTAGCGACAGGCCCCGCCCCCTGGCAACGGCCCGGGGGGCGGTGCCGGCTCTCTCCCCTTAGCGACAGGCCCCGCCCCCTGGCAACGGCCCGGGGGGCGGTGCCGGCTCTCTCCCCTTAGCGACAGGCCCCGCCCCCTGGCAACGGCCCGGGGGGCGGTGCCGGCTCTCTCCCCTTAGCGACAGGCCCCGCCCCCTGGCAACGGCCCGGGGGGCGGTGCCGGCTCTCTCCCCTTAGCGACAGGCCCCGCCCCCTGGCAACGGCCCGGGGGGCGGTGCCGGCTCTCTCCCCTTAGCGACAGGCCCCGCCCCCTGGCAACGGCCCGGGGGGCGGTGCCGGCTCTCTCCCCTTAGCGACAGGCCCCGCCCCCTGGCAACGGCCCGGGGGGCGGTGCCGGCTCTCTCCCCTTAGCGACAGGCCCCGCCCCCTGGCAACGGCCCGGGGGGCGGTGCCGGCTCTCTCCCCTTAGCGACAGGCCCCGCCCCCTGGCAACGGCCCGGGGGGCGGTGCCGGCTCTCTCCCCTTAGCGACAGGCCCCGCCCCCTGGCAACGGCCCGGGGGGCGGTGCCGGCTCTCTCCCCTTAGCGACAGGCCCCGCCCCCTGGCAACGGCCCGGGGGGCGGTGCCGGCTCTCTCCCCTTAGCGACAGGCCCCGCCCCCTGGCAACGGCCCGGGGGGCGGTGCCGGCTCTCTCCCCTTAGCGACAGGCCCCGCCCCCTGGCAACGGCCCGGGGGGCGGTGCCGGCTCTCTCCCCTTAGCGACAGGCCCCGCCCCCTGGCAACGGCCCGGGGGGCGGTGCCGGCTCTCTCCCCTTAGCGACAGGCCCCGCCCCCTGGCAACGGCCCGGGGGGCGGTGCCGGCTCTCTCCCCTTAGCGACAGGCCCCGCCCCCTGGCAACGGCCCGGGGGGCGGTGCCGGCTCTCTCCCCTTAGCGACAGGCCCCGCCCCCTGGCAACGGCCCGGGGGGCGGTGCCGGCTCTCTCCCCTTAGCGACAGGCCCCGCCCCCTGGCAACGGCCCGGGGGGCGGTGCCGGCTCTCTCCCCTTAGCGACAGGCCCCGCCCCCTGGCAACGGCCCGGGGGGCGGTGCCGGCTCTCTCCCCTTAGCGACAGGCCCAGCCCCCTAGCAACGGCCCGGGGGGCGGTGCCGGCTCTCTCCCCTTAGCGACAGGCCCAGCCCCCTAGCAACGGCCCGGGGGGCGGTGCCGGCTCTCTCCCCTTAGCGACAGGCCCCGCCCCCTGGCAACGGCCCGGGGGGCGGTACCGGCTCTCTCCCCTTAGCGACAGGCCCCGCCCCCTAGCAACGGCCCGGGGGGCGGTGCCGGCTCTCTCCCCTTAGCGACAGGCCCCGCCCCCTGGCAACGGCCCGGGGGGCGGTGCCGGCTCTCTCCCCTTAGCGACAGGCCCCGCCCCCTGGCAACGGCCCGGGGGGCGGTGCCGGCTCTCTCCCCTTAGCGACAGGCCCCGCCCCCTGGCAACGGCCCGGGGGGCGGTGCCGGCTCTCTCCCCTTAGCGACAGGCCCCGCCCCCTGGCAACGGCCCGGGGGGCGGTGCCGGCTCTCTCCCCTTAGCGACAGGCCCCGCCCCCTGGCAACGGCCCGGGGGGCGGTGCCGGCTCTCTCCCCTTAGCGACAGGCCCCGCCCCCTGGCAACGGCCCGGGGGGCGGTGCCGGCTCTCTCCCCTTAGCGACAGGCCCAGCCCCCTGGCAACGGCCCGGGGGGCGGTGCCGGCTCTCTCCCCTTAGCGACAGGCCCCGCCCCCTGGCAACGGCCCGGGGGGCGGTGCCGGCTCTCTCCCCTTAGCGACAGGCCCCGCCCCCTGGCAACGGCCCGGGGGGCGGTGCCGGCTCTCTCCCCTTAGCGACAGGCCCCGCCCCCTGGCAACGGCCCGGGGGGCGGTGCCGGCTCTCTCCCCTTAGCGACAGGCCCCGCCCCCTGGCAACGGCCCGGGGGGCGGTGCCGGCTCTCTCCCCTTAGCGACAGGCCCCGCCCCCTGGCAACGGCCCGGGGGGCGGTGCCGGCTCTCTCCCCTTAGCGACAGGCCCCGCCCCCTGGCAACGGCCCGGGGGGCGGTGCCGGCTCTCTCCCCTTAGCGACAGGCCCCGCCCCCTGGCAACGGCCCGGGGGGCGGTGCCGGCTCTCTCCCCTTAGCGACAGGCCCCGCCCCCTGGCAACGGCCCGGGGGGCGGTGCCGGCTCTCTCCCCTTAGCGACAGGCCCCGCCCCCTGGCAACGGCCCGGGGGGCGGTGCCGGCTCTCTCCCCTTAGCGACAGGCCCCGCCCCCTGGCAACGGCCCGGGGGGCGGTACCGGCTCTCTCCCCTTAGCGACAGGCCCAGCCCCCTAGCAACGGCCCGGGGGGCGGTGCCGGCTCTCTCCCCTTAGCGACAGGCCCAGCCCCCTGGCAACGGCCCGGGGGGCGGTGCCGGCTCTCTCCCCTTAGCGACAGGCCCCGCCCCCTGGCAACGGCCCGGGGGGCGGTGCCGGCTCTCTCCCCTTAGCGACAGGCCCCGCCCCCTGGCAACGGCCCGGGGGGCGGTGCCGGCTCTCTCCCCTTAGCGACAGGCCCCGCCCCCTGGCAACGGCCCGGGGGGCGGTGCCGGCTCTCTCCCCTTAGCGACAGGCCCCGCCCCCTGGCAACGGCCCGGGGGGCGGTGCCGGCTCTCTCCCCTTAGCGACAGGCCCCGCCCCCTGGCAACGGCCCGGGGGGCGGTGCCGGCTCTCTCCCCTTAGCGACAGGCCCAGCCCCCTGGCAACGGCCCGGGGGGCGGTGCCGGCTCTCTCCCCTTAGCGACAGGCCCCGCCCCCTAGCAACGGCCCGGGGGCGGTGCCGGCTCTCTCCCCTTAGCGACAGGCCCCGCCCCCTGGCAACGGCCCGGGGGGCGGTGCCGGCTCTCTCCCCTTAGCGACAGGCCCCGCCCCCTGGCAACGGCCCGGGGGGCGGTGCCGGCTCTCTCCCCTTAGCGACAGGCCCCGCCCCCTGGCAACGGCCCGGGGGGCGGTGCCGGCTCTCTCCCCTTAGCGACAGGCCCCGCCCCCTGGCAACGGCCCGGGGGGCGGTGCCGGCTCTCTCCCCTTAGCGACAGGCCCCGCCCCCTAGCAACGGCCCGGGGGGCGGTGCCGGCTCTCTCCCCTTAGCGACAGGCCCCGCCCCCTGGCAACGGCCCGGGGGGCGGTGCCGGCTCTCTCCCCTTAGCGACAGGCCCCGCCCCCTGGCAACGGCCCGGGGGGCGGTGCCGGCTCTCTCCCCTTAGCGACAGGCCCCGCCCCCTGGCAACGGCCCGGGGGGCGGTGCCGGCTCTCTCCCCTTAGCGACAGGCCCCGCCCCCTGGCAACGGCCCGGGGGGCGGTGCCGGCTCTCTCCCCTTAGCGACAGGCCCCGCCCCCTGGCAACGGCCCGGGGGGCGGTGCCGGCTCTCTCCCCTTAGCGACAGGCCCCGCCCCCTGGCAACGGCCCGGGGGGCGGTGCCGGCTCTCTCCCCTTAGCGACAGGCCCCGCCCCCTGGCAACGGCCCGGGGGGCGGTGCCGGCTCTCTCCCCTTAGCGACAGGCCCCACCCCCTGGCAACGGCCCGGGGGGCGGTGCCGGCTCTCTCCCCTTAGCGACAGGCCCCGCCCCCCGGCAACGGCCCGAGCCTGTGTTTGCTCCGCTCGGGGGGGGGGGGGGCTCGGTTTGGGTGTTTTCTCTCCCCCCCCCTCCCGCGCCGGGAGCTCCAGGCGGCTCCCGTACGGCTCCCGGGGCCTTCCCCCCTCGGGGGGCTCGGCCCGCCCCTTTCGCGGGGCGCTGTGGGAAGGGCGGGGGCGGGGCCCGGGGGTCGCAGAGCCCCAGCCGGGGCTCGGGCAGCTCTCGCTGCCCCCGGGCTCCTCTGGCGCCGGGGCTCCCGTGTTCCCTCGGGCGGTCGCAGCTCTGGGGCTGTCTCAGCCCCCCGGGCAGGCGTGCTCTGGCGTTTAGAGAAGCGGAGGCGTTGCCTGAGGTAAGGCTTCCAGAGCTTGGCGCTCTTTGGCAGCAGCTGTACTAGAAAGGTCCCTTGTGGCCTGCTTTGCTTTTTTTCTCCCGGGATGCTGTTTTGGGCGCTGAGGGGGCGGTGAGGCGGTTTAGTGGTATGGTGTTCTGTTTGGGGTTTGGTTTTTGCTTTGCTGGTTTTCTTCCCCCTTGTGAGATCATTTTATTCGTTTATCATTTCACATTATCATTTACCCCGCGCCATTTCCGTCCCCTCTGGGCAGCAGCGGATCCGCCGCTCGAGGGCGAGGAGCTGGGCCGACAACGGGCCGCTGCAGACTCTGGTCAGGGTACGAGGCTGCTCCCTGGGGAGCCGGCGCAGGGGGCGCGGAGGTACGCGCGGGCACTTGTCGGTGCCCCTGACCGGTGAAGGGGAGGTTAAATTGTAGGAGTGCAAATAAACACATATTATTTAGGGAGGAGTCGTGACTCAATTTAATCGCAGCTATTACTGAACAAACCAGGCAGTCATTATTCCTAATCTGTAATTAAAAAGAATAAAGGCAGTCCTTTTTTATGCCATAAATAGAGTTGCGAGTCATTAATAGCTCAATCTAAATGCAGCCGTTATTAAATCAACTGCAGGCATTAATGACTCCTGATCAGAAACAAAATAAGGAAATTTTAGAATCTAGAATGAAAATCGACCCGGAAAGCTAAATTGGGAGCGGGTAGTACTGAAATTGTAACAGGGCTGTTAGAAAGTTCGGAGGCAGCGACAGCTCCTGCTTCCAACCCAAGCAGTAAACGAAGCTTTGGGTTCTTAAATGAAGAGAAATAAAGGTGAGCTGTTAAACAGTGGCTGGGGTCAAGCGTAGCTATTAAGAAAATTTGCAGGTACGGGTGATTCCTGACCAGAACTAACAATTCCAGAAGATTTAGATTTAAAAATTACAGAGCTAATGGAGTGCCACAACCGCCCGGATGTCACCGCAGCCGCTTTGGGGGAATGCCCCAGCACCCCCCGCCACCGCTATTAATTACTGCCAAGGAGAGCGAGAGTGAAAGTAGAAGCGGTGCAGGTGAAATGCGAGCAGTACGCTTTTCCTAAGTCATCCCTTCGTGTCAGGAGAGGAAAGCAAATGGAAAGAAGATGTTTGCAGGGGGTCTGTGCTGGGTTACCTGCGCGTCTCTTCCGTGCATCCTTGAGGAGACATTTAGCTCCTGTTGGGCGCTCGCAGGTGGGGACAGGGCGAGCTGGAGGCAGGATCGGTGCCGGCACTGGTAAAGGGATGGGCGACGAGCTGAGAGAAGAGGGGGCAAGGGCTGAAAAAGGGTCACCGGTTCTGCAGGGAAGGCAGCGGGATGTGACTCGGCAACCGCTCTGACGAGTGCAGGGTCATTCGCTGCGATGAAGTCGGGGTCTGTGGCTGGCCCGGAGAGGCAGCAGAAATCCCAAACTCTTTGCGGGGGTACCGGCCAGATTAGGGCAACACCTGAACAGTAAAACCATTTAGGGGAAGCAGAGCTGGGCTGCACCGCGTGGCCAACCTCCCTCTTCTCCGTGAGTCCCAAAGGGGCAGCTCCAAGAATGTGCTGAGAATTAATGTCTTGCGCTAAAAATGAGACGCAAGTAGCACCCACCCGTGAATTTTATTTTCTCTCTCGCTCTGCGGCTCCTGCCTGCTTGTCTCTCCTCAGTGCGCACCTGCACCTGTGCTCGGATGGGGCAGCTGAGGGAAGGTGCTGCCATCTCCCCAGCCCCGGCGGACCGCCCCTCAGCTGTGTCCTCTGTCAGGGAGCGTCGTCATCTCTCCTGCCCCCCAGAGCGGGTCCTGTAGTGGCAGACGCGCGGGCTTTTCCCTGCACGCGCATACGGGAAGGGAAGGGAAGGGAAGGGAAGGGAAGCACAGTGAGAGCTGGGCTTGTCAAAGCGTAATGGGGGTGGTGGGAAGCGTAGCTAGAACCGGAGAGCTACAGCACAAAAGCGAAGCGGACGGGACACAAAAGTAAAATGGTGCACAGGAATGCTGAGGAGAGAACTCCCGCAGCACACAGGAAATCAGTGTCAGAATCTATTTTCTTCTGACTGCCGAATTAAAAATAATGGCACGCTTTGCAACGCCAAGCTCGCTCTAATCGTCTGAACTGTTTCTTTCCAACCCCCCACCGCCCCCAGCACACCGTTCAGCCTCCTCAGCCTGAAATGCCTTGTTTTCCTGCTTTTTTTTTTTTTCTTTTTAATGACAGGGCAACTTCTGTTCCCGAGGTGGTGCCTACAGTACAGCTATCTCTTCGAAGACAGTTTGGTTTAGGTCAGAGAATGTTTAGCCTGGACTGAATCAGCCTCTGTTTCTGTTTCTGGAAATCGTCGGTCCTGTGCATCAAGCCCGGAAAAAAGGAAATATGAACCAAAGGACCTGGGGCCTGCAGGGCTAGGAAAATATTTGAGAAGAGGTTCAGTGGGGAAATGACTGTTTGTCTGTGGGGCGTCCAGGCAAGCAACCCAGCTGCTAGAAAGCGGCGCTGTCCCCAGGGTGGCCTCGGCGGTCCCGTCGGAGTCGGGGGAACAAGGACAAGGCAGGGGGAAGCATCTGGCCTGCCGTGTGGACCGTGACTGTACAAAGCACGTGTGATGCACTGCAAGTTTACCTGTTTAAACTGTGAGTTAAAGAAGGTGTGCAGTTGCTTTGTAAACAGCCGACGCTCTAAAGCTACACCCATCTAATTGCTAGCTGTATTAAATCTATCGTATTGCTGTTTCTGCATTAAAAAAGAAAAAAAACAACACACCTATGTAAGCACGTCTAAGTACAATGGAAAACCACTGTTTAACGCGTGGCATGTGCGGGTGGTTTTTTTGGGGCGGGGGGGTGGGGTGTATGACAAAAACCTGCGAGAGACACACGCACACACGCACATGTCATGTTTAGCGCTCACCTAAACCCAAAAAAGAAAATCCACTCTTTATTTTGCAGCATTAGCATTAGCTTCCAGCGCACAGCCTGAGCGCGCACCTCTGCTCTCACCGTCTGCTCCCTCTTCAACCGTGCGTGGCTGTCATCAGCTTGCACAGGCTTTGCTCGTGCAAGTTTCCGCGACGGCTTACGAGAAGGCAGGCAAACAGACCCAGCAAGACGCGTAGTGCCTTCCTCTAGGGGCTCCGTCCAGCCTTTGTTAAAATGAGCAGAAAAGAAATCTGCTGCGGCCTTTGTCCTGACTGACTCTTACAGAGAGCATCTGACTTGACCCGCAGCAAAGCCATGCCCCAGGCAGCAGCACGTACTGGCGCGGACCGCGGTTTCACCCACCTGCTTTACTGCGCCGGTCCTTTCCCACGGCCGATGCCGCAGATGTGGCGCGGCCCACCCCCAGACCTCTTTACGAGGGTTCCCTGGGCTCTGCAAGTCGCCTGCTGGACGTGTTGCTGATTCGGGCACGGGCAAAGTCAGCTTCTTCGCTGGCCTCGGGCCAGGGCAGCCCCGTACCTGAGGGAAACTGAGAATATCTCCAGCGAGATCTCACCGGGAGGCTGGGACCTCGTCAGTAGGGGAGAAGGCCAAGCGACTGACACTGAAAGGGAGCTCTTTGCTAGGCTGTAGATCGTAAAGTTAAAAAAGAAAACAAACCTGCCTTTTTTAAAATGCCCCCCTTTGAGTCTGCCACGTTTGATACAGATTTTTTAAATTGCAGGGTCTATCTCCTACAGGCCTCATGCAAAGGGAAGCGAGTACCTCTGGCTCTCAGGACAAGGGGGTCCCTCAGGAGCCCAGGTGCTCACGCCAGCCGGCATCTGGCACAGCACAGGGCAGGAGCTTTGGCAGTAGTACGTGAGCTGAGAATGAGAGTCCGGCAGCGCTGCACGCTTCTCCTGTGAGCCGCCGAGGCTCGCGCGCTGTGCCTTCCGCAAATAAAAGGCCAGAAGAGTCAGCATTTCTGCTAGTTCCAGCCTCATCCACACCCTCGTCGGTGTAGCTGTAAGCAAGCGTCCCGTAGCGACTGGGAGCGTGGCAGCTGGGCTTCCTGCGCTGCCTTAGGTTGTGCCCTTGGAGAGACCCTTCTCCGAGCCCCGTGAGCCCCGGGGTGGGTGGGCTGCGGTGCTGTTCAACGCTGAATAGGCACGAAGGCCTGTAAACAAAATGTATTTATATCGCACCCATACCCGGCAGCCAACCGCCGCTTTATTTACGTATCCTGCACCTCCTGCCGACGCTTTTAAACTTAGCCGATATTGCCGCAGTTTTCACTGACGGGGCAGGGGACTGCCACGCTGCAGGGGCAGTGTCTGGGTGTCTCTCACGGACACAGACGTCCTCAGCTGGGTAGGGACAGGGTGAGAGCTGGAACAACTCTGCTGACATGTACGGGCCGTCCCAGGGCAAGGCTCCTGGGTCTGGGGGCTGAAAGGCGAGCCGCGCTGGGTGGTTGGTGTGGGAGCTGTGGAGCAAGTAGGGGGGAAAAAAAGCAACAAGAAAAAACCATCCAAATGTTTCACAGCAGGTAGAAAGCTTGGCAGAAAGCAAACTGAATGCTGTAAAGACAAAAGCCGAAAGCCGGCTATGGACTGGACGAAAAGAGTCAGTGCCACGGAAGGAGGTTATTTCTTCCACTGACCGTAGGAGGCTTTTTTGTGAGAAAACACAACACCTCTTCTTTCGGCTACGGCGCGGTACCGCAGCAGTAACGGGCCAGAGCGTGCGAGCGCCTCTGGCAGTATCGGTAACGGCCGGGGCACGGCCGAACGGCCAGCCCACCTTCCGCACGAGGAGAACACCGTTCCCCTGGAACGCCACGCAGACCCAGGACGGGTACGGCGGAGGCCGAGCCCAGGCGCCCCCATTGCCAAGGACCACCTTGGCCTCGCAGCGTCTCACGCTGCGGGGTGTTTTGCAGGCCGTGGCTAAGCTCAGGCCCCCTGCTCGTGGCTGCCCCCGGTCCCCCGGCGCCGGTCGGGCCCCAGCCCCCAGCGCGGTGCGGCGCAGGGCAGCGGCCCAGCAGGGCGGCCCCACGGGCCCCAGCCCGCACCCCCCCCCCGTGCCTGCGGGCAGGGCCCCGCGGCCGCCGGCCCCTTCCTCCTCTGCTCGCTCCCGTCGCGGACGGCTCGGTACGTGTCACGAGCGGCAGCCCCGTTCAGCCGCTCCCGGAGGGCGCGCGGCTCTGCCCGGCCGTGACCGGGGCCCGCAGGGGTCTCTCGCTCGCCCGCTCGCCCCGAAAGGAGCCGGCCCCGAGCCGGCGCGTCCCGCCCCGCCCGGCCCTCGGCGCCCTCGCGAGCTGAGCGCGGCCCGGCCAGCAGGGGGCGCTGGCGCTCACCGGCTGGGCGCGGGGGCGGTCCGGCGCGGGGGCGGGGCCGGTGGGGGCCGGTCCTTCCGGCCGCCCTCTAAGGGCCGCCCCGCGGGGCCCGGGCTTCCGGTGGCGCGTGCGCGGCGGAGCGGAGGTGGGAGAGGTGCGTGGGGCGGCCGGGTCGCGAGGGGTCTCTTTGCGGTGCCGGGGCCCCTCTGCGGCCCGGCGTGGGAAGCCCGTGGCCGGCGGAGACTGCTCGGAGCTGGGCGGGGAGCGCCGCGGCAGTCCGGCCGCAGGCAGCCATCCCCTGCGGTGGCCGGCATCCCCTCGGGACTCCTGGAGGCCTGGCGGCTCCCGATCCTCGTCTGCGGCAGCCGCCTGAGAGAGCAGCGCGGCCGTAGCCGGGGGCCGGAGAGCGCTGGTGGGTGAGTTCGGGCAGCGGTGGGGGCTCCTTGTGGGCCGGGGGTGGGGGGGGCTCCGTGCGGGCCCGACCCTGGGCCGGGCGGGGGGGGGGCTCCGTCGCGCCGGGTCTGGGCCGGGCCCGGGGCCGGGCGGGGCGGGGGACGCCTCCGTCGCGCCGGGCCCGGGGCCGGGCGGGGCGGGGGACGCCTCCGTCGCGCCGGGCCCGGGGCCGGGCGGGTGAGGGGGGGGCTGGCTCCTCCGTGCCGGCCCCGGGGCCGGGCGGGGGAGGGGGGGGCTGGCTCCTCCGTGCCGGCCCCGGGGCCGGGCGGGGGAGGGGGGGGCTGGCTCCTCCGTGCCGGGCCCGGGGCCGGGCGGGGGAGGGGGGGGCTGGCTCCTCCGTGCCGGGCCCGGGGCCGGGCGGGGGAGGGGGGGGGCTGGCTCCTCCGTGCCGGGCCCGGGGCCGGGCGGGGGAGGGGGGGGCTGGCTCCTCCGTGCCGGGCCCGGGGCCGGGCGGGGGAGGGGGGGGCTGGCTCCTCCGTGCCGGGCCCGGGGCCGGGCGGGGGAGGGGGGGGCTGGCTCCTCCGTGCCGGGCCCGGGGCCGGGCGGGGGAGGGGGGGGCTGGCTCCTCCGTGCCGGGCCCGGGGCCGGGCGGGGGAGGGGGGGGCTGGCTCCTCCGTGCCGGGCCCGGGGCCGGGCGGGGGGGGGCTCCGTGACCGGCCCGGGCCCGTGCTCGTGCCGGGGGGGGGCTCCGTGCCGAGCCCGGGCCCCGCAGAGAAGCCCTGGTCGGGCATCGTTCGCTTTTGCACAATGTAGGGCTTTCCCCGTTTATTTTCTGTGTACTGTGTTTTGGGCCACCTGAAACCCTTTGGCCGGGGAGGTTTGGTGCGGGGAGATGGCAGGTCTGGAGCCTGAAAGATCTCGGGTGGGGGGCGGGGGAGGTATTTTTGCCTTAAAACTCTGGGCCCACCTCGTGTGTCATGTCGTGAGTCTCGTGACTGTGGCAAATGGCTCAGTCGGGCGTTTTCTGAAAATGTATTCATCCCATGCAGATGTCATCGGGATACAGATCATCTGCATCTTCATGCTCTGACAAGACAAGATGCTGAGACAGGGATGAGCTCCAGAAGGACTGCTGAAAAGAAGAAAAAACCGCACTCCACAAAGTCATGGGGTTTATTTTTGCGTTTGGGGGGGCGGGGTGGCTTTAACAAAAGAGTGCAGTGTTGGCTGGCAGCAGCCTGCAGGGCATTTTTGCTGCCTGATCTCTCCTTTTCTTCTCTTCCACTCCTCTTTCAGGGCTGTAATTGTCATTTGGATAGTTTTAGAAGAGCAGTTAAGTTCCTCGCCTGTGTCAATGTGCTGATAATACCAGGAAGGTGAACGCTTGAACCGGTCGGGCGGGTGGGAATAACTTGGCTGCAGGTAGAACTTCTGAGGGAAGACCAGCAAAACCAGGAAGCAAATAGCAAGTTCCCCAAAAATGTGCGGGTGTCAAACACGTAAGCGTTTCATTGCCGAATGTTTTTGGGAATATGTTCCAAATGGCTATTTTTGGTAAACATAAATTTTCAGGAGATTCAGGGTTGTGTGTGGCAAAACATGTCCCTCTGCTTTTGTGTCCTGCCGCACAAACGGCCGGCGGCAGGGCTCTTGTTCCCCGCTCTCGATATTGCCCCAGCAGGGCTGCGATATTTAGACCTAAGTGGGGATGGGTTTAGGAGTGGAAGGAGAGAGAACGCCTGTGTTCTGTAAGGGCTGTGAATGCTGACCCTTTGTCTCCGTCTGCTGCTTTTCCCGTGCGGGTGATGAAGCTGTTTTACTTTTCTCTGTTGTTCCTGGTCTAAATAGTTGCAAGGCTGTCGCCGCTGTGGGTGTGCAATTTGTGTTGCTGTGTTTCTGTGGAGTCCTAGCCACGGCTCGCTTCTAGTGTGGCCAAGGGTCAAGGTAGGGCTTTCAGCTTAAAGCTTCAGAAGCGCTGCGCGCTGAGATGGGTGTAGGTGACACTGCTGTTGCGCCTGCAGCTGTGCTCGCAGGGATGCTGGGCGGCTCCGCATCAGACCGGCGAGGTGCGCGTGGACCTCCGTCGGGCTGCGCCCTGGGTGCGCGAGCGTGCCGTGTGTTTGCTGTTCCGGCTTGTACGTGCGAGGGCTTAACGTTTGATTTAACGCATTTCCTTTAACGGCAGGCTGTAGTTGGGCTCTAGACGGTATTCCTACGTGGGCGCAAGAGCTGTGGAATGGTTAAGCTGTTGCTGTGCCTCCAGGTGACTTGTTCAGTAACACTGTTTTTCCAGGTGCAGATGGATGAGTCGTGCAGGGCAACGGAGGAGAGCCCAGGGGAGCGCTGTAAGAAGGTGAGTCTGTGTGTAGTACTGGAGGGAAGATGTGACTGATGGCTATAGGGCTCCATTATGGGTTTTACTCTTTTTTTTTTTTGTGATCTGAGGGCACTAAGTGATGAGCCGAGCGTGATCTGGGCCCTGGAGGTGAGTCAGGCAAGGTGACGGGTGCTTGGTGGGCTGGAGTAGGTGTTCTTTTTCAGGTTATTCAGGATTTTTTTTCCCTTGTCTTCACTTTCCCATCCCAATTTGGGGCCGATTCCCTCAAACGGGGACTTCCCCCTGTGGGGCTGCTTATGCAGCCTGGGAGCTGCTGCCTGGGCACAAAAATACCTCAAACCCCCTGACTCTGGGTCTGCAATGGGGGGTGAAAATACAGGAAGAATTCTGGTGGAAAGAAAACAACTTGGGGCTTCTGGGAAAGCCAACTCAGCTGGATTTGTGCAGCTGGAAAGGAAAAAAAGGGTGGTGGTGGGGAAGGAACAACCACCTAAAAGAACCCACCAACCATTCTCATGCACAAAACCGAAAGTGAAAATGACCATTTTTTGTAGGGTAAAAGCACAAAAAGTCCCCACAGAACTCAGTAGTTTGGAAAAGCAACCCCAATTATTACATTATGTAAAGAAGGCAGGGGAAAAAAAAGAAAACCAAAACAAAACCCTATCACAACCCTGATGCCACATGCCTACAAGCAGTTCCTGGGGCTTATTCTGCGGGGGTGGGGGACCCAACCTTGTTCCCCAGGTTTGCTGTGCTGCTTCTCCTCCCTCGGGCATGGGGGGGGCGGGCAGTGGCATGGACAGTAGCAAGCACCAGATTTTTTTAAGCAGTCGAGAGGAAAGGACTGAAATGCTCGAGACGCTTTGCTGTTTGGTGCAGAGGCAATGAACAGTGCTGCTGGGGCTGCGAGGCGGAAAGGTGCAGAGGAATAGAAGCTCTGTGGATGCAGCCAAGTTACGGTTTCTGGATGGTATTAATCGAGAAGAGTAATTCAGATAATGCTGCTGCCCAGCGACCAGAGTTGGGTACTGAGCCCGGGAGCCGCGCACGCACGGTGGCGTCCCTGTGATCCGCATTGCTCTCTCCGCAGGTGACAGCCCTGCGATGCTGCGGTGCCTGCGAGGTGATGCCGCCGTGCTCGTTGCTGCTTCCTGGTAAGGAAAGGCCTCCTCCGCTCCTGCTGCAGCGTGGTGGTGTGTCGGACACGATTCCCTGTGTCGGGTGAGGCCTAGGGCTGCCGGTGAGGTGAGCGAGCCCCTTTGGTGGGTGCCGGGGTGTCTCCTTGTGTGCCTGCACTACCGGGGCTGGTGGGATGGGAAGCTTCAAACGACCTGCCGAGGCAGGCTTCTGGTATGCTAAAGGCGAGCGGGTGAGGGCAGCCCCAGGAGTTACCCGGGAGCTGATAGAAGGGAAGAGGGAAAGGAGGAGGAGGAGGATGACCTTTTCCCCCTGCCCAGGGTGCAGAAGATAGCCGACTCCCCAGCTCACCAGAGCTCCCCCTCAGCCTCCCCTGGCCCCCCTTGCCCCGTGCTCCTGCCCCCAGCTCCGGCACGAGCGAGCTAGGCTACGTGCCTAGGAAGCCTCATCTCGTAAGAGCTGTGAGACACCCTTGTATTCTCTTCAGGTGCAGGACGGCCTAGAGTCTGGAGCTGCAGAAGAGGCAGGGCGGAGAGGAGGGGAAAGAAGCATCTGAACGGCTAAATTGTGCCAGCAGCGCTGAGAGCGAGAGTCGCGGTGAGTCCTGGGCCACTGGGGCCCCGTTGCCTCTCTTGTGCGTCCTGGGCCCTCCCTGTCTCTCCCCTGGCCCCCTCTCTTTCCTTACCTGCTGCAAAATGGTTTTTTTTTTTTTTTTGGCGCCCCCCCGCCCCTTCTTTCTCCATCTCGCTCTGAGTGGCTCCCTGCCTCCCCGTCTTTTCAGGCCTCCCTCTCTCTGTCCTGTAGCCTGTGGCTACTTGTTCTTTCTCCGCCTCTCTCTGCCTGGCTCTGGCTCCGTTTTTATTTTTTTATTCCTCCTGCTCTGTCCTGTAGCCTGTCGGTATTGTGTCTTTCTCTGGCCCTCTTGGTCTGACTCCGTGTGTTACCGAAAAACGCGGTAAAATCGGAAATATCTATTCAACACCAATCTAGTATTAAAGAGCAGGCGTTCTTTATTCACGGCGCCGGATGCACGGGGGATCGCTCCTCCTGGCGTGCGTACCTCACACACCTTTCCCGTAGAATTTGTAGATCAAAATTTTACGTATTCATACATATTCATTATCGTCCTGTCTACTGATCGGTACAAACTGGCTCGTTCCGTATGTAAATCGCTGCGCAGGCTCGGTGGTGGTCCGTGAGTCGGTGGTCGCAATCTCGCCCTGCCAGAATTGCCTTTTACCTTCTTGGCTCTTAATCTTGGCAGTCTTGGCTAGTTTTCTCAGTGCGCTACACGAAACCGCGTTTTGTCATCCTTTTCTGACAGAAGCACGTTGTCTGTTGTTCTGCTGACATTAACGATCGCCTAGGGACTAAAATGCAGATCGACAGATGCGCTGATTCGTACGCTCCGTGTTCCCGTAATGGAACACCGTCTCTGGTTGGTTGATTTCATCGCTTTGGTTACATTTCCCCCCTTTGGAAGTTTTGAAATAATCATTTTCTCAATACTTCCATCTTAGATCAATAATATTCCACTATGTCAGTTCAGTGTTTGGTTCATCTTCTCAAAATTTTCACTTGATTGTGGTCTCTAGGGCATATGCAGGTTCCATTTTATACCCAAAATTTTATTAATTTGTTGAACTACCTCTGCAAAAAAATGTGGTCCTCTCTCAGAGGACATTCCTGTTGGCACTCTAAATCTTGGTATTATTTCTTTCAGCAACATCTTAACTACTACTCTAGCTGCTTTGGTGCAGCACGAGAAAGCTTCTGGCCAACTAGAAAATTTGTCCATCAGCACTAACAAATACTGCTATATCTATTTTGTCTGGGTAACTCAGAAAACTTAATTTGCTAATAATTTCCGGGAGAATTTTTTGTTTTGTTACTCCTAAAGGTGGTTTCCTTTGGTTCAGGGGATTATTTCTAGGACAGATTGGACACTTAGCTACCATGGGTTTAACTGTTCTTGTCATGCCTACACACGCTACAGATGCTTTTAAACTCAAAACCGTAGCATCTACACCCTAATGTGTTTGCTCATGCTTTTCTTTTGCAAGTTCTGTCATAACTTGTGGGGTTGTTATTATTATTACTTGTTTTTCTGGTGTTACCTACCATCTCTGTGTTTTGCGATGCTTCCAATTGTTCTGCTAATTGCTCATCCAATTTATTATAATAATCTCGGTTTCAACTTTGGAATTCCGATCTGTTTTACTGGTACTAGTGCAAGGATACCTTGCTCTGCAGTCCTCTTTGCAGCTTTATCTGTCAATCGTTTGCTTATGTTTACAGCCGTCTGGCCGAATCGATGAGCTTTGCAACGCTTTACCGCCACTTCTTTTGGTTTCTGCACGTCTTCCGGAAGTTGGAGAATGTCTTCTTTATGCTGTATCAATGATTCTTGGGCTGATGGCAGTCCTTTTTCCTTCCCAGTAGCTCCATGATCGTGGATCACACCAAATGCATGTTTGGAATCAGTCTAGATATTTATCCTTCGTCCTTCTGCCATTCGCAGAGCTCGCTTCAACGCTACCAATACTGCTTTCTGTGCTGAGGTGTTTGCAGGCAGCACCCCTGACTCCATTCCCTCGGCGGTGATAACGACAGCATATCCGGCCATTCTCTTCTCGCCCAGAGCTGCTTCCATCTGTAAACAACTCCAGATCAGGATTTTCCCAGAGGTTTGTGTCTCAGGCCTGGTCTGCTGGAATAGACTTGTTCAATAGTTAGCAAGCGATCGTGTTCGAAATTGTCCGTAAGGTTTTCTGTTGTTAAAAACATACAGGATTCAGTATAGCAGTAGTCTTCGATTCCACATGGTCTTGTTCTAACAGAACAACTTGATATTTCAACATTCTGCTAAGGGATAGCCAACGACCCCCCTTTTGTTCTAAAACAGTCACCGCTATGTGCGGGACACATACTGTCATCTTTTGTCCCATTGTTAACTTTGGGGCTTCCTGGATCGGCAGCGCTGCTGTTGCTACTGCCCGTAAACATCCAGGCCATCTTTTACTCACGTGGTCGAGTTGTTTGGAGAAGTAGCCCACGGGTCTCTTCCAGGTTCCCAGTCGCTGTGTCAGCACTCCAAGGGCTAAATGTTGTCTTTCGTGGACAAACAACTCAAAAGGTTTAGCGAAATCGGGTAGGCCTAATGCAGGGGCCATCACTGAGGCTCTTTTCAGTTCTTTGAATGCCGTTTGGCATCCGGGCGTCCAGGTTAAATATTTATCCTTTGATTCTTTCAGTGCCTCATATAATGGTTTTACATACAGTCTGTAGTTCAGAATCCAGAGCTGACGCTATTTCACTATTTTCAGAAAAGCTCTCAGTTCCTTCGGGCCGCTAGGTTCGGGAATTTGACAAATAGTTTCTTTCTTTTCACTTTCTAATTGTCTTTGTCTCTGAGATATTTCGAATCCTAAATAAATGGCTGTTGCTTCTCCTATTTGGGTTTTGTTTCTGGAAACTCCGCATCTTCCTTGGCCCAGAAAATTTAAAAATTTCAAAACATTATTCTTTACTTTCTGCCACTATCAGAATGTCGTCTGCATTCTGTAACAATATGCCTCTCCCTGGGTTCTGTTTTTTCTATACATTTCTATATTTCTAATTTTTTTTCTTGCCAGCTGAGTCCCAAATATCGTAGGACTAATTTTAAATCCTTGTGGAAGTACGGTCCATGTTAGCTGTGTCTTCCATTCTGTGGTGGGGCTTTCCCATTCCAAAGCAAATAGGCTTTGACTTTTTATGCCTGGAGGTATGCAAAAGAAGGCATCCTTCAAATCTAGTACAGTAAACCATTTATGCTCCTCCTTTAAAAGAGGTCAGTAAAGTGTATGGATTAGCTACTACCGGATGTAGATCTTGGACCACCTGAGATATAGCCCTTAAATCGTGAACCAGCTAATACTCTTTGCCTCTAGATTTCTTTACTGGCGGCACAGGAGTACTATATTCTGATTCACATTCTATTAAGAGCTCATATTCTGAAAAAAATTTATAATTAACTTCTCTAATCCTTTTCGAGCCTCTCGCTTAATACGGTATTGTTTTTGTCTTACCGGCTTGGCTCCAGGCTTTAAGGTTACTTTTACCGGCTCTGCCCGCTTAGGTCGCTCCGGAGCTCCGCTCGCTCAAACCAAAGGAATTACTACGTTTTCCACTTCTTCGGGAACCTGTTCCTCCCTGGAGGAATCCTGTAACATAAACGCTCTCGCCTCTGTGGCTTTTGATTCTGTTCTGGTATTAGTAATTTAATCTCTCCATCTTTAAAAGTTACTTGAGCATCTAATTTACTTAATAGATCTCATCATAACAGAGGCAGTGGACATTCAGGCATATACAGAAACCGGTGAGTTGCCCATTGCTTCTCCAATTTAAACTTTAATGGCTCTAAGAAAGGCTAATTTTTCTTTGCCCTGTCGCACTAACAACACCTACTGGTTTATGATCAACTTTCTCTTTACGTGTATTCAATACCAAAGAAGTGGCTCCCGTATCTACCAAAAATTCTATTTCTTCATTCCCTAGCTTCAGTGTAACCAGGTGTTCAGCTAGGGTTGATTCCTCTGGTCTCCTTCATGCCAAGCTACTTCAAGCATTTTACCCAGATCTCTGGATTCAGGTTCTTCTAGTTTCTGAAGGTTTTTTTACTCCCCCCCCCCCTCCCCCCCATCTGGGGCTGATTGTCTTATGAATATAGAGACCAACTGAATTGCTTTTTCTGTTTTTTTCTGGGTTCAAATGAGTATATTTTCTGGTGGTCACCTTCAGCCTTTCCATAAAGGCTGAAGGGGGGGACTCCTTTAATTCTTGTCTCACTTAATAAATGGGTCAAAATTTATGGCTTTTGGCATTGCATGTCTTACTCCAAATAAAATCTGTCTCTGACATCTAGTCAACATTCCCCTGGGTCCTGGCTGATTAGGGTCCCACTCGGGATTTGTAGATGGAAAATTCTTATTCGTTGTTCTCTGTAAATTCCTGTTAGCATGTGCTCCCTGCACCTGCCTTCTGGCTGTATTCAATACTATTTTCTTGTCAGTTCCATCAAGTGAAGTATCCAGTATCACAAGTAGAGCAACACTTCAAGTTCTCACCACATTTTCCTCTTTTCAGAAACATTGCCGTAGAATCCTGTGGACATATCTCACGCTGTTTCTGCCACTCTGGATGATTCCACAGTGTAAAGAACAAATCAACATATGCCACTTCTTCCCATTTGCCTTCCCTTTTTACAAAACAACATTAATTGCAAGATGGTATGATATTGCAATGTCTCCTGTTCTGGCCATTCGTGCCCACCTTCCAATTGATACGTTGGGCACCAATGATTGCAATATTCAATTAATGGTTTCCGAGTTAGTGGGTCATCACCCCCGATGTCTTTCCAGTGCTTCAAAGTACATCCCAAAGGTGTTCTCTGTGGGATAGGTTTCTTACTCAGAAATGCTCCCATCTCCCAGTCGACTAGCAGTTGTGATAGTGCACTATCACAAATAGTAGTCAGAGGGACTCCAACCCCCGTTAGAGGTCTCACTGGGAATCCGCCACTGGGATCTGTAGCCCCCTGCTAGATATCCCTGGAGACTTCAACCCCCTGTTGAAGACCCCCCTACCCTCGGGTCCCGCTCCACAGGCTTTCGCCTAGCAGAGACTTACCAACCGAGGTACCTCTTGGCCCCAACCCTGCGTGGCTTTCGCCGCGCCTTATGGGCAGGCCTGTGGGACTCAAACCCACTATCCTATCCTATGTGGGAAGCTAACGCCACATATTACTCTACCTAAGTTTCTTCTTAAACGAATGCCTTGTTTACTTCAGTCCAGGGGATCTTTCTCAGAATTCTCTGGCCTGGGGATCGGAAGCTCTCCCCAAGAATTCCTTGGGGCTGGCTGCAGGTCCCACGGTCCCGCGGATCCGTCGAGATTCAAAAGCAGGTTCCCATCTGGGGTGCCAAAACTGTTACCAAAAAACGCGGTAAAATCGGAAATATCTATTCAACACCAATCTAGTATTAAAGAGCAGGCGTTCTTTATTCACGGCGCCAGATGCACGGGGGATCGCTCCTCCTGGCGTGCGTACCTCACACACCTTTCCCGTAGAATTTGTAGATCAAAATTTTACGTATTCATACATATTCATTATCGTCCTGTCTACTGATCGGTACAAACTGGCTCGTTCCGTATGTAAATCACTGCGCAGGCTCGGTGGTGGTCCGTGAGTCGGTGGTCGCGATCTCCCCCTGCCAGAATTGCCTTTTACCTTCTTGGCTCTTAATCTTGGCAGTCTTGGCTAGTTTTCTCAGTGCGCTACACGAAACCGCGTTTTGTCATCCTTTTCTGACAGAAGCACGTTGTCTGTTGTTCTGCTGACATTAACGATCGCCTAGGGACTAAAATGCAGATCGACAGATGCGCTGATTCGTACGCTCCGTGTTCCCGTAATGGAACACCGTCTCTGGTTGGTTGACTTCATCGCTTTGGTTACACCTGTTCCTGTTGTTCAGTTTCTTCTTTTTTGGCTTTGTGTGATTCTCTCTGTGATCCTGTTTTTCTCTGCCTCGCTTTTCCCAGCTCCCCGTCCCTCACTTTGAATACCCGTTATCCTTCACCAGCTCACTCTCCCTTGGTTGCCATCCCCGTTTCTGAGTTCCTCCTGCTTTGCCACGTAGCCCGTGACTTTTTTCTTAATCTCTCTCTGTCTGCCTCAACGCTCCCGCCGCGCTTTTTAGTTCGTCTGCTCTGCTCTGTACCCTGCTACTGTTCTTGCCTTTCTGAGTTCTTCTCTGTCCAGCTCCCTTTCCCTATTCTCGAATTCCTGTTCTTCCTGCACCCGCCGCTGTTCCCTGTGATCTCCGTCTCTCTCTGTCCAGCTCCCTGTCCCTAGGTTTTAATTCCTGCCTCTGCCCGCCGTAGCCCGTCTAGATTTTTCTCTCGGCCTCTCTCTCTGTCCGGCTCCCCCTCTCTGTGTTCTAATTCCACGTTCTCTGTCACGTAGACCCGTGCTGTTTGTTTGTCCTCATCTCTCTCTGTCCAGCTCCTTGCTGCTATGTTTTATTTCTTCCCTCTCTGTCTGTCTTTGTAGCCCATTGCCGTTGTGTGGTTTGTTTTTTTTTTTTTCCTACTTGTTTCTTCATGTGTCTCTGTCTGCCTCCCAGTGCCTGATCTTTAATTCCTCCTTCCCTGTAGGCTGCTGTTCCTTTTCTCCATTCTACATTGTGTTCTCTTTGGTCTCCTGTTCTTATTCATCGATTCCCTCCTCGCCGCCCTGTGGCCTGTCCCCATTTTATTGTTGCGCCTCTCTCCCTCTCTCTGGCTTCTTGCCCCTGTTTTGAAAATTCCTCCCTCTCTTCTCTCTTCCCTGTTGGCCGTGTGATCTTCAGCCTTTCTCCATCTCTTTCTGCCCAGCTCTCTGTGTCTATTCATTAATTCTTCCCTCTCTGCCCTGTAGCCTGTAGCTTTTGTCCTTTCTCCATCTTGCTGTCTCTGGCTTCCCCATGACCCTGTTTTAGAATTGTTTCTCCCTCCTTTCTGTACGCATTGCGATTCCTTTTGCTCCCCATCTCCCTTTGTTTTGGGTGTTTTTTTGTTGTTGTTTTTCTGGCTCCCTGTCCCTAATTCTTAATTCTCTGCCTTCTCATGCTCTGTACCACGTAGCCCCATGGTTTGTTTTGTGGTGTTCCCTCCCCGGCCCCTTCCCTCCGTTGTTGGCTGTCTCGGCTCCCTGTCCCCGTGGCTTCATTCTTCCCTCTCTGCCCTGTTCTTGTCGCTTGTCTTGTCTGTCTCCATCGCGCTCGGTCCAGCTTCCTGCCCCTATTCTTCTTTCCTCCCTCGCTGTCGTGCTGCCTGCCCCAGGTTCTTTGTGCGTCTCCAGCCTGCTCCTCTTCCTTCTTTGTTGGTCTGTGTCCTGCTCTTCCCCTCTCTCTGCTGCCTCTCTTCCCCTCTCTCTGCTGCCTCTCTTCCCCTCTCTCTGCTGCCTCTCTTCCCCTCTCTCTGCTGCCTCTCTTCCCCTCTCTCTGCTGCCTCTCTTCCCCTCTCTCTGCTGCCTCTCTTCCCCTCTCTCTGCTGCTTGTATCTCCACCTCCGTCAGGCTCCCTGTCCTTCTCTGGCCGTCCTGTTCCCTGCCTCGTGCCTTCTCACTACACGCACACACGCCCCCCCGCCCCCGTCCAGCCGGCTGCCGCTCTTCTCTTCTCTCTTCCTACTGTCCTGTGCCCTGCTCCTCACCTTTGGTGGCCTCCCCCTCTGCCCAGCAGCCCGTCGCTCCAGTAGCCAGGCGACGGACGGTCCCTTCCCTGCCAAACGCGGACAAGCACGTGCCGTGGTTTAGCCCCAGCTGGCAACTCTGCACCAGGGAGCTGCTTGCTCGCTCCACCCTCAGTGGGCTGGGGGAGAGAGCTGGAAGGGTAAAAGTGAGAAAAATCATGGGTTGAGATCAAGACTGTTTAATAGGTAAAGCAAAAGCTGTGCGTGGAAGCAAAGCAAGGAATTAATTCACTCCTCCTTTTCGGCGGGCAGGTGTTGAGCCACCTCTGGGAAAGCAGGGCTCTGTCATGTGTCATGGTTACTTAGGGAGAGAAATGCCGTAGCCCCCCCCCCCCCCCAAGGACTCCCCCTTCTTCCCCCAGCTGCGTGTGCTGAGCATGATGTCAAATGGTATGGAATATCCCTTTGGTCAGTTAGCTGGGAAAGCTTTCCCAGCTGTCCCAGCCTACTTGCTGGTGGGGCACTGAGAGAACCAGAAGAGGCCCTGACTGTGGAAGCAGTGCTCAGCAAGAACCAAAACATCTCTACATTATTAACGGTGTTTTGAGCATAAATCCAAAACGTATCCCTTCCTAGCTACTGTGGAGAAAATGAGCACTATCCCAGCCACCACCAGCTCCGTGCGGCTGCGGCAACGGCGGCCGAGGTGGCCTTGGGGCAGGGGGAGCGTTGGGGACCCTGAGCCACGAATCGCTCCTGGGACTTGTTACGTGCGCGCCTGCACAAACACCTGCCCTCTCCTTTGGCCTGAGGGCTGCGTTTGCGCTCCCTTGGCGTGGGGCAAGGGGCTGTGACGGAGCCCAGGGGAGGAGGTGGTGCACTGTGGGGGTGAGGGGAGGGGGCCCCCCGTTGCTGCTGCGCCTCAGCTGTGGGCGGGGTCTGGCTGGAGGAGCCCCAGGTGCGGGCAGTGGGGCTGGCGGTGCCGGCTCCTCCCTGGAAAAGGGGTGGTGCCCTGCTCCGGGGGGCCAGTGTGAGCCGAGGGCGGAGCGGAGCGGAGCTGTGGCCGAGCGTCAGCGGGCTGCGAGTGTAGCGAGGGAGGAGGTGAGCGGGGGCTGGGTGGTGGGCCGCTGCGTGCCGGGTCAAGCCCCGAGGAGGGCTGCGGCGGGGCAGCGGCGGGTCGGAGCGGGCGGTGGGGAGAGCGAGGCTGTGCTGAGGGCTCGGTGGGGCTTCCGGGTGCATCGGCGGGAGGGACGGTGCCCCGCAGGGTGAGAGAGCGGGGAGGGCGGGCTCGCGGCGGGCCGGGAGCTGTGGTGGTGTGTCTGCCGGCTGGGCGGGCGGCCATGTTGTGGCGCAGAGCATGCCGGGAGCTGTAGTCCTTGTGGCTGGGGGCTGCCGGGCGGCCGTGTTGTGGCGCAGAGCATGGCGGGAGCTGTAGTCCTTGTGGCGGGGGGCTGCCGGGCGGCCGTGTTGTGGCGCAGAGCGTGCCGGGAGCTGTAGTCCTGGCGCAGTGGCTGCCGGCCCTGTCACGTGGCTCGCCGGGGCGTGGCGGGAGGCGCGGTGTTCCGGCGCTCGGGTGCCGGGCGGCCGTGCCGCGTACGGTAGGCGCGGTGTATTTTTGGGGTTGGATTCGTGTTGATTTCTGGGGGCTTCCAGGTGCGGCCGCTCCCCGAGAAGCGGTGAGTTCCCCGGGAGCTGACAGAAGGGAAGAGGGAAAGGAGGAGGACCTTTTCCCCCTGCCCAGGGCGCAGACGATGGCCGCCGCCTCCCCGGCTCACCGGAGCTCCCGCTCAGCCTCCCCTGGCCCCCCCCTTGCCCCGTGCGCCTGCCCGCAGCCCCGGCACCTCCCCTGAAGCGTGCTGCGTAGCCCTTGGCCGCCCCCAGGCCCTGTCGTGAAGGCAGCGAGCCGGCCCTCGAGCGCACTGGATTCCCCCTCGGCGCAGGGGCCCTTAGCAGTAGCGCGGGGAAGGGGCGGTGTGTCCAGAAGCCCCTGCGCAAGGAGGGGCTTTGGCCAGGGTCGATCGACGGTAATGACGGTCGCTGTTTCTTCTTTCCCTCTCGCAGAGACCGTGCTGAGGACGTGGTTGTCTGTCCTTCCCCCGGGGATGCCGTTGACTGCGGCCGTCTCAGGCTTGCGTGGCTTCTCTCTGCCCGGCGTTGCCATCCTCGCAGCGCGGGGGCGAAAAGGGACACACAGAGCCCTTCCCGGCTGTGGACAGGAGCTGCCTCGGCTGAAGCTGGAGACGCCAACGAAAGGTAAAGCAGAAGAAACTGAAGGCGCTCTGGCTGCCAGCTGCCTTCCTGCCGCAGGCAAGAGAGAGCCTGTCCCTGCAGGTGAGGGAGGGAGGATCCCCCTTCGTAGCCCGCAGCGGGCCAGGCCACCAACGTGCACCGCAGGGTCTGTACGCGTAACCGGGAGTTGGGTACGGGCGTGTAGTGCACGAGCGAGCTAGGCCACGTGCCTAGGAAGCCTCATCTCGTAAGAGCGGTAAGACACCCGTGTATCCTCTTTAGGTGCAGGACGGCCTAGAGTCTGGAGCTGCAGAAGAGGCAGGGCGGAGAGGAGGGGAAAGAAGCATCTGAACGGCTAAATTGTGCCAGCAGCGCTGAGAGCGAGAGTCGCGGTGAGTCCTGGGCCACTGGGGCCCCGTTGCCTCTCTTGTGCATCCTGGGCCCTCCCTGTCTCTCCCCTGGCCCCCTCTCTTTCCTTACCTGCTGCAAAATGTTTTTTTTTTTTTTTTTGGCGCCCCCCCGCCCCTTCTTTCTCCATCTTGCTCTGAGTGGCTCCCTGCCTCCCCGTCTTTTTGGTCCTCCCTCTCTCTGTCCTGTAGCCTGTGGCTACTTGTTTTTTCTCCGCCTCTCTCTGCCTGGCTCTGGCTCCGTTTTTATTTTTTTATTCCTCCTGCTCTGTCCTGTAGCCTGTCGGTATTTTGTCTTTCTCTGGCCCTCTTGGTCTGACTCCGTGTGTTACCGAAAAACGCGGTAAAATCGGAAACAACTCCTCAACGCCGATTTAGTATTAAAGAGCAGGCGTTCTTTATTCACGGCGCCGGATGCACGGGGGATTGCTCCTCCTGGCGTGCGTACCTCACACACCTTTCCCGTAGAATTTGTAGATCAAAATTTTACGTATTCATACATATTCATTATCGTCCTGTCTACTGATCGGTACAAACTGGCTCGTTCCGTATGTAAATCACTGCGCAGGCTCGGTGGTGGTCCGTGAGTCGGTGGTCGCGATCTCCCCCTGCCAGAATTGCCTTTTACCTTCTTGGCTCTTAATCTTGGCAGTCTTGGCTAGTTTTCTCAGTGCGCTACACGAAACCGCGTTTTGTCATCCTTTTCTGACAGAAGCACGTTGTCTGTTGTTCTGCTGACATTAACGATCGCCTAGGGACTAAAATGCAGATCGACAGATGCGCTGATTCGTACGCTCCGTGTTCCCGTAATGGAACACCGTCTCTGGTTGGTTGACTTCATCGCTTTGGTTACACCTGTTCCTGTTGTTCAGTTTCTTCTTTTTTGGCTTTGTGTGATTCTCTCTGTGATCCTGTTTTTCTCTGCCTCGCTTTTCCCAGCTCCCCGTCCCTCACTTTGAATACCCGTTATCCTTCACCAGCTCACTCTCCCTTGGTTGCCATCCCCGTTTCTGAGTTCCTCCTGCTTTGCCACGTAGCCCGTGACTTTTTTCTTAATCTCTCTCTGTCTGCCTCAACGCTCCCGCCGCGCTTTTTAGTTCGTCTGCTCTGCTCTGTACCCTGCTACTGTTCTTGCCTTTCTGAGTTCTTCTCTGTCCAGCTCCCTTTCCCTATTCTCGAATTCCTGTTCTTCCTGCACCCGCCGCTGTTCCCTGTGATCTCCGTCTCTCTCTGTCCAGCTCCCTGTCCCTAGGTTTTAATTCCTGCCTCTGCCCGCCGTAGCCCGTCTAGATTTTTCTCTCGGCCTCTCTCTCTGTCCGGCTCCCCCTCTCTGTGTTCTAATTCCACGTTCTCTGTCACGTAGACCCGTGCTGTTTGTTTGTCCTCATCTCTCTCTGTCCAGCTCCTTGCTGCTATGTTTTATTTCTTCCCTCTCTGTCTGTCTTTGTAGCCCATTGCCGTTGTGTGGTTTGTTTTTTTTTTTTTCCTACTTGTTTCTTCATGTGTCTCTGTCTGCCTCCCAGTGCCTGATCTTTAATTCCTCCTTCCCTGTAGGCTGCTGTTCCTTTTCTCCATTCTACATTGTGTTCTCTTTGGTCTCCTGTTCTTATTCATCGATTCCCTCCTCGCCGCCCTGTGGCTTGTCCCCATTTTATTGTTGCGCCTCTCTCCCTCTCTCTGGCTTCTTGCCCCTGTTTTGAAAATTCCTCCCTCTCTTCTCTCTTCCCTGTTGGCCGTGTGATCTTCAGCCTTTCTCCATCTCTTTCTGCCCAGCTCTCTGTGTCTATTCATTAATTCTTCCCTCTCTGCCCTGTAGCCTGTAGCTTTTGTCCTTTCTCCATCTTGCTGTCTCTGGCTTCCCCATGACCCTGTTTTAGAATTGTTTCTCTCTCCTTTCTGTACGCATTGCGATTCCTTTTGCTCCCCATCTCCCTTTGTTTTGGGTGTTTTTTTGTTGTTGTTTTTCTGGCTCCCTGTCCCTAATTCTTAATTCTCTGCCTTCTCATGCTCTGTACCACGTAGCCCCATGGTTTGTTTTGTGGTGTTCCCTCCCCGGCCCCTTCCCTCCGTTGTTGGCTGTCTCGGCTCCCTGTCCCCGTGGCTTCATTCTTCCCTCTCTGCCCTGTTCTTGTCGCTTGTCTTGTCTGTCTCCATCGCGCTCGGTCCAGCTTCCTGCCCCTATTCTTCTTTCCTCCCTCGCTGTCGTGCTGCCTGCCCCAGGTTCTTTGTGCGTCTCCAGCCTGCTCCTCTTCCTTCTTTGTTGGTCTGTGTCCTGCTCTTCCCCTCTCTCTGCTGCCTCTCTTCCCCTCTCTCTGCTGCCTCTCTTCCCCTCTCTCTGCTGCCTCTCTTCCCCTCTCTCTGCTGCTTGTATCTCCACCTCCGTCAGGCTCCCTGTCCTTCTCTGGCCGTCCTGTTCCCTGCCTCGTGCCTTCTCACTACACGCACACACGCCCCCCCGCCCCCGTCCAGCCGGCTGCCGCTCTTCTCTTCTCTCTTCCTACTGTCCTGTGCCCTGCTCCTCACCTTTGGTGGCCTCCCCCTCTGCCCAGCAGCCCGTCGCTCCAGTAGCCAGGCGACGGACGGTCCCTTCCCTGCCAAACGCGGACAAGCACGTGCCGTGGTTTAGCCCCAGCTGGCAACTCTGCACCAGGGAGCTGCTTGCTCGCTCCACCCTCAGTGGGCTGGGGGAGAGAGCTGGAAGGGTAAAAGTGAGAAAAATCATGGGTTGAGATCAAGACTGTTTAATAGGTAAAGCAAAAGCTGTGCGTGGAAGCAAAGCAAGGAATTAATTCACTCCTCCTTTTCGGCGGGCAGGTGTTGAGCCACCTCTGGGAAAGCAGGGCTCTGTCATGTGTCATGGTTACTTAGGGAGAGAAATGCCGTAGCCCCCCCCCCCCCCCCAAGGACTCCCCCTTCTTCCCCCAGCTGCGTGTGCTGAGCATGATGTCAAATGGTATGGAATATCCCTTTGGTCAGTTAGCTGGGAAAGCTTTCCCAGCTGTCCCAGCCTACTTGCTGGTGGGGCACTGAGAGAACCAGAAGAGGCCCTGACTGTGGAAGCAGTGCTCAGCAAGAACCAAAACATCTCTACATTATTAACGGTGTTTTGAGCATAAATCCAAAACGTATCCCTTCCTAGCTACTGTGGAGAAAATGAGCACTATCCCAGCCACCACCAGCTCCGTGCGGCTGCGGCAACGGCGGCCGAGGTGGCCTTGGGGCAGGGGGAGCGTTGGGGACCCTGAGCCACGAATCGCTCCTGGGACTTGTTACGTGCGCGCCTGCACAAACACCTGCCCTCTCCTTTGGCCTGAGGGCTGCGTTTGCGCTCCCTTGGCGTGGGGCAAGGGGCTGTGACGGAGCCCAGGGGAGGAGGTGGTGCACTGTGGGGGTGAGGGGAGGGGGCCCCCCGTTGCTGCTGCGCCTCAGCTGTGGGCGGGGTCTGGCTGGAGGAGCCCCAGGTGCGGGCAGTGGGGCTGCCGGTGCCGGCTCCTCCCTGGAAAAGGGGTGGTGCCCTGCTCCGGGGGGCCAGTGTGAGCCGAGGGCGGAGCGGAGCGGAGCTGTGGCCGAGCGTCAGCGGGCTGCGAGTGTAGCGAGGGAGGAGGTGAGCGGGGGCTGGGTGGTGGGCCGCTGCGTGCCGGGTCAAGCCCCGAGGAGGGCTGCGGCGGGGCAGCGGCGGGTCGGAGCGGGCGGTGGGGAGAGCGAGGCTGTGCTGAGGGCTCGGTGGGGCTTCCGGGTGCATCGGCGGGAGGGACGGTGCCCCGCAGGGTGAGAGAGCGGGGAGGGCGGGCTCGCGGCGGGCCGGGAGCTGTGGTGGTGTGTCTGCCGGCTGGGCGGGCGGCCATGTTGTGGCGCAGAGCATGCCGGGAGCTGTAGTCCTTGTGGCTGGGGGCTGCCGGGCGGCCGTGTTGTGGCGCAGAGCATGGCGGGAGCTGTAGTCCTTGTGGCGGGGGGCTGCCGGGCGGCCGTGTTGTGGCGCAGAGCGTGCCGGGAGCTGTAGTCCTGGCGCAGTGGCTGCCGGCCCTGTCACGTGGCTCGCCGGGGCGTGGCGGGAGGCGCGGTGTTCCGGCGCTCGGGTGCCGGGCGGCCGTGCCGCGTACGGTACGCGCGGTGTATTTTTGGGGTTGGATTCGTGTTGATTTCTGGGGGCTTCCAGGTGCGGCCGCTCCCCGAGAAGCGGTGAGTTCCCCGGGAGCTGACAGAAGGGAAGAGGGAAAGGAGGAGGACCTTTTCCCCCTGCCCAGGGCGCAGACGATGGCCGCCGCCTCCCCGGCTCACCGGAGCTCCCGCTCAGCCTCCCCTGGCCCCCCCCTTGCCCCGTGCGCCTGCCCGCAGCCCCGGCACCTCCCCTGAAGCGTGCTGCGTAGCCCTTGGCCGCCCCCAGGCCCTGTCGTGAAGGCAGCGAGCCGGCCCTCGAGCGCACTGGATTCCCCCTCGGCGCAGGGGCCCTTAGCAGTAGCGCGGGGAAGGGGCGGTGTGTCCAGAAGCCCCTGCGCAAGGAGGGGCTTTGGCCAGGGTCGATCGACGGTAATGACGGTCGCTGTTTCTTCTTTCCCTCTCGCAGAGACCGTGCTGAGGACGTGGTTGTCTGTCCTTCCCCCGGGGATGCCGTTGACTGCGGCCGTCTCAGGCTTGCGTGGCTTCTCTCTGCCCGGCGTTGCCATCCTCGCAGCGCGGGGGCGAAAAGGGACACACAGAGCCCTTCCCGGCTGTGGACAGGAGCTGCCTCGGCTGAAGCTGGAGACGCCAACGAAAGGTAAAGCAGAAGAAACTGAAGGCGCTCTGGCTGCCAGCTGCCTTCCTGCCGCAGGCAAGAGAGAGCCTGTCCCTGCAGGTGAGGGAGGGAGGATCCCCCTTCGTAGCCCGCAGCGGGCCAGGCCACCAACGTGCACCGCAGGGTCTGTACGCGTAACCGGGAGTTGGGTACGGGCGTGTAGTGCACGAGCGAGCTAGGCCACGTGCCTAGGAAGCCTCATCTCGTAAGAGCGGTAAGACACCCGTGTATCCTCTTTAGGTGCAGGACGGCCTAGAGTCTGGAGCTGCAGAAGAGGCAGGGCGGAGAGGAGGGGAAAGAAGCATCTGAACGGCTAAATTGTGCCAGCAGCGCTGAGAGCGAGAGTCGCGGTGAGTCCTGGGCCACTGGGGCCCCGTTGCCTCTCTTGTGCATCCTGGGCCCTCCCTGTCTCTCCCCTGGCCCCCTCTCTTTCCTTACCTGCTGCAAAATGTTTTTTTTTTTTTTTTTGGCGCCCCCCCGCCCCTTCTTTCTCCATCTTGCTCTGAGTGGCTCCCTGCCTCCCCGTCTTTTTGGTCCTCCCTCTCTCTGTCCTGTAGCCTGTGGCTACTTGTTTTTTCTCCGCCTCTCTCTGCCTGGCTCTGGCTCCGTTTTTATTTTTTTATTCCTCCTGCTCTGTCCTGTAGCCTGTCGGTATTTTGTCTTTCTCTGGCCCTCTTGGTCTGACTCCGTGTGTTACCGAAAAACGCGGTAAAATCGGAAACAACTCCTCAACGCCGATTTAGTATTAAAGAGCAGGCGTTCTTTATTCACGGCGCCGGATGCACGGGGGATTGCTCCTCCTGGCGTGCGTACCTCACACACCTTTCCCGTAGAATTTGTAGATCAAAATTTTACGTATTCATACATATTCATTATCGTCCTGTCTACTGATCGGTACAAACTGGCTCGTTCCGTATGTAAATCACTGCGCAGGCTCGGTGGTGGTCCGTGAGTCGGTGGTCGCGATCTCCCCCTGCCAGAATTGCCTTTTACCTTCTTGGCTCTTAATCTTGGCAGTCTTGGCTAGTTTTCTCAGTGCGCTACACGAAACCGCGTTTTGTCATCCTTTTCTGACAGAAGCACGTTGTCTGTTGTTCTGCTGACATTAACGATCGCCTAGGGACTAAAATGCAGATCGACAGATGCGCTGATTCGTACGCTCCGTGTTCCCGTAATGGAACACCGTCTCTGGTTGGTTGACTTCATCGCTTTGGTTACACCTGTTCCTGTTGTTCAGTTTCTTCTTTTTTGGCTTTGTGTGATTCTCTCTGTGATCCTGTTTTTCTCTGCCTCGCTTTTCCCAGCTCCCCGTCCCTCACTTTGAATACCCGTTATCCTTCACCAGCTCACTCTCCCTTGGTTGCCATCCCCGTTTCTGAGTTCCTCCTGCTTTGCCACGTAGCCCGTGACTTTTTTCTTAATCTCTCTCTGTCTGCCTCAACGCTCCCGCCGCGCTTTTTAGTTCGTCTGCTCTGCTCTGTACCCTGCTACTGTTCTTGCCTTTCTGAGTTCTTCTCTGTCCAGCTCCCTTTCCCTATTCTCGAATTCCTGTTCTTCCTGCACCCGCCGCTGTTCCCTGTGATCTCCGTCTCTCTCTGTCCAGCTCCCTGTCCCTAGGTTTTAATTCCTGCCTCTGCCCGCCGTAGCCCGTCTAGATTTTTCTCTCGGCCTCTCTCTCTGTCCGGCTCCCCCTCTCTGTGTTCTAATTCCACGTTCTCTGTCACGTAGACCCGTGCTGTTTGTTTGTCCTCATCTCTCTCTGTCCAGCTCCTTGCTGCTATGTTTTATTTCTTCCCTCTCTGTCTGTCTTTGTAGCCCATTGCCGTTGTGTGGTTTGTTTTTTTTTTTTTCCTACTTGTTTCTTCATGTGTCTCTGTCTGCCTCCCAGTGCCTGATCTTTAATTCCTCCTTCCCTGTAGGCTGCTGTTCCTTTTCTCCATTCTACATTGTGTTCTCTTTGGTCTCCTGTTCTTATTCATCGATTCCCTCCTCGCCGCCCTGTGGCTTGTCCCCATTTTATTGTTGCGCCTCTCTCCCTCTCTCTGGCTTCTTGCCCCTGTTTTGAAAATTCCTCCCTCTCTTCTCTCTTCCCTGTTGGCCGTGTGATCTTCAGCCTTTCTCCATCTCTTTCTGCCCAGCTCTCTGTGTCTATTCATTAATTCTTCCCTCTCTGCCCTGTAGCCTGTAGCTTTTGTCCTTTCTCCATCTTGCTGTCTCTGGCTTCCCCATGACCCTGTTTTAGAATTGTTTCTCTCTCCTTTCTGTACGCATTGCGATTCCTTTTGCTCCCCATCTCCCTTTGTTTTGGGTGTTTTTTTGTTGTTGTTTTTCTGGCTCCCTGTCCCTAATTCTTAATTCTCTGCCTTCTCATGCTCTGTACCACGTAGCCCCATGGTTTGTTTTGTGGTGTTCCCTCCCCGGCCCCTTCCCTCCGTTGTTGGCTGTCTCGGCTCCCTGTCCCCGTGGCTTCATTCTTCCCTCTCTGCCCTGTTCTTGTCGCTTGTCTTGTCTGTCTCCATCGCGCTCGGTCCAGCTTCCTGCCCCTATTCTTCTTTCCTCCCTCGCTGTCGTGCTGCCTGCCCCAGGTTCTTTGTGCGTCTCCAGCCTGCTCCTCTTCCTTCTTTGTTGGTCTGTGTCCTGCTCTTCCCCTCTCTCTGCTGCCTCTCTTCCCCTCTCTCTGCTGCCTCTCTTCCCCTCTCTCTGCTGCCTCTCTTCCCCTCTCTCTGCTGCTTGTATCTCCACCTCCGTCAGGCTCCCTGTCCTTCTCTGGCCGTCCTGTTCCCTGCCTCGTGCCTTCTCACTACACGCACACACGCCCCCCCGCCCCCGTCCAGCCGGCTGCCGCTCTTCTCTTCTCTCTTCCTACTGTCCTGTGCCCTGCTCCTCACCTTTGGTGGCCTCCCCCTCTGCCCAGCAGCCCGTCGCTCCAGTAGCCAGGCGACGGACGGTCCCTTCCCTGCCAAACGCGGACAAGCACGTGCCGTGGTTTAGCCCCAGCTGGCAACTCTGCACCAGGGAGCTGCTTGCTCGCTCCACCCTCAGTGGGCTGGGGGAGAGAGCTGGAAGGGTAAAAGTGAGAAAAATCATGGGTTGAGATCAAGACTGTTTAATAGGTAAAGCAAAAGCTGTGCGTGGAAGCAAAGCAAGGAATTAATTCACTCCTCCTTTTCGGCGGGCAGGTGTTGAGCCACCTCTGGGAAAGCAGGGCTCTGTCATGTGTCATGGTTACTTAGGGAGAGAAATGCCGTAGCCCCCCCCCCCCCCAAGGACTCCCCCTTCTTCCCCCAGCTGCGTGTGCTGAGCATGATGTCAAATGGTATGGAATATCCCTTTGGTCAGTTAGCTGGGAAAGCTTTCCCAGCTGTCCCAGCCTACTTGCTGGTGGGGCACTGAGAGAACCAGAAGAGGCCCTGACTGTGGAAGCAGTGCTCAGCAAGAACCAAAACATCTCTACATTATTAACGGTGTTTTGAGCATAAATCCAAAACGTATCCCTTCCTAGCTACTGTGGAGAAAATGAGCACTATCCCAGCCACCACCAGCTCCGTGCGGCTGCGGCAACGGCGGCCGAGGTGGCCTTGGGGCAGGGGGAGCGTTGGGGACCCTGAGCCACGAATCGCTCCTGGGACTTGTTACGTGCGCGCCTGCACCAACACCTGCCCTCTCCTTTGGCCTGAGGGCTGCGTTTGCGCTCCCTTGGCGTGGGGCAAGGGGCTGTGACGGAGCCCAGGGGAGGAGGTGGTGCACTGTGGGGGTGAGGGGAGGGGGCCCCCCGTTGCTGCTGCGCCTCAGCTGTGGGCGGGGTCTGGCTGGAGGAGCCCCAGGTGCGGGCAGTGGGGCTGCCGGTGCCGGCTCCTCCCTGGAAAAGGGGTGGTGCCCTGCTCCGGGGGGCCAGTGCGAGCCGAGGGCGGAGCGGAGCGGAGCTGTGGCCGAGCGTCAGCGGGCTGCGAGTGTAGCGAGGGGGGAGGTGAGCGGGGGCTGGGTGGGGGGCCGCTGCGTGCCGGGTCAAGCCCCGAGGAGGGCTGCGGCGGGGCAGCGCCGGGTCGGAGCGGGCGGTGGGGAGAGCGAGGCTGTGCTGAGGGCTCGGTGGGGCTTCCGGGTGCATCGGCGGGAGGGACGGTGCCCCGCAGGGTGAGAGAGCGGGGAGGGCGGGCTCGCGGCGTGGCGGGAGCTGTGGTGGTGTGTCTGCCGGCTGGGCGGGCGGCCATGTTGTGGCGCAGAGCGTGCCGGGAGCTGTAGTCGTTGTGGCGGGGGGCTGCCGGGCGGCCGTGTTGTGGCGCAGAGCATGGCGGGAGCTGTAGTCCTTGTGGCGGCTGGGCGGGCGGCCGTGTTGTGGCGCAGAGCATGCCGGGAGCTGTAGTCCTGGCGCAGTGGCTGCCGGCCCTGTCACGTGGCTCGCCGGGGCGTGGCGGGAGGCGCGGTGTTCCGGCGCTCGGGTGCCGGGCGGCCGTGCCGCGTACGGTAGGCGCGGTGTATTTTTGGGGTTGGATTCGTGTTGATTTCTGGGGGCTTCCAGGTGCGGCCGCTCCCCGAGAAGCGGTGAGTTCCCCGGGAGCTGACAGAAGGGAAGAGGGAAAGGAGGAGGACCTTTTCCCCCTGCCCAGGGCGCAGACGATGGCCGCCGCCTCCCCGGCTCACCGGAGCTCCCGCTCAGCCTCCCCTGGCCCCCCCCTTGCCCCGTGCGCCTGCCCGCAGCCCCGGCACCTCCCCTGAAGCGTGCTGCGTAGCCCTTGGCCGCCCCCAGGCCCTGTCGTGAAGGCAGCGAGCCGGCCCTCGAGCGCACTGGATTCCCCCTCGGCGCAGGGGCCCTTAGCAGTAGCGCGGGGAAGGGGCGGTGTGTCCAGAAGCCCCTGCGCAAGGAGGGGCTTTGGCCAGGGTCGATCGACGGTAATGACGGTCGCTGTTTCTTCTTTCCCTCTCGCAGAGACCGTGCTGAGGACGTGGTTGTCTGTCCTTCCCCCGGGGATGCCGTTGACTGCGGCCGTCTCAGGCTTGCGTGGCTTCTCTCTGCCCGGCGTTGCCATCCTCGCAGCGCGGGGGCGAAAAGGGACACACAGAGCCCTTCCCGGCTGTGGACAGGAGCTGCCTCGGCTGAAGCTGGAGACGCCAACGAAAGGTAAAGCAGAAGAAACTGAAGGCGCTCTGGCTGCCAGCTGCCTTCCTGCCGCAGGCAAGAGAGAGCCTGTCCCTGCAGGTGAGGGAGGGAGGATCCCCCTTCGTAGCCCGCAGCGGGCCAGGCCACCAACGTGCACCGCAGGGTCTGTACGCGTAACCGGGAGTTGGGTACGGGCGTGTAGTGCACGAGCGAGCTAGGCCACGTGCCTAGGAAGCCTCATCTCGTAAGAGCGGTAAGACACCCGTGTATCCTCTTTAGGTGCAGGACGGCCTAGAGTCTGGAGCTGCAGAAGAGGCAGGGCGGAGAGGAGGGGAAAGAAGCATCTGAACGGCTAAATTGTGCCAGCAGCGCTGAGAGCGAGAGTCGCGGTGAGTCCTGGGCCACTGGGGCCCCGTTGCCTCTCTTGTGCATCCTGGGCCCTCCCTGTCTCTCCCCTGGCCCCCTCTCTTTCCTTACCTGCTGCAAAATGGTTTTTTTTTTTTTTTTGGCGCCCCCCCGCCCCTTCTTTCTCCATCTTGCTCTGAGTGGCTCCCTGCCTCCCCGTCTTTTTGGTCCTCCCTCTCTCTGTCCTGTAGCCTGTGGCTACTTGTTTTTTCTCCGCCTCTCTCTGCCTGGCTCTGGCTCCGTTTTTATTTTTTTATTCCTCCTGCTCTGTCCTGTAGCCTGTCGGTATTTTGTCTTTCTCTGGCCCTCTTGGTCTGACTCCGTGTGTTACCGAAAAACGCGGTAAAATCGGAAACAACTCCTCAACGCCGATTTAGTATTAAAGAGCAGGCGTTCTTTATTCACGGCGCCGGATGCACGGGGGATTGCTCCTCCTGGCGTGCGTACCTCACACACCTTTCCCGTAGAATTTGTAGATCAAAATTTTACGTATTCATACATATTCATTATCGTCCTGTCTACTGATCGGTACAAACTGGCTCGTTCCGTATGTAAATCACTGCGCAGGCTCGGTGGTGGTCCGTGAGTCGGTGGTCGCGATCTCCCCCTGCCAGAATTGCCTTTTACCTTCTTGGCTCTTAATCTTGGCAGTCTTGGCTAGTTTTCTCAGTGCGCTACACGAAACCGCGTTTTGTCATCCTTTTCTGACAGAAGCACGTTGTCTGTTGTTCTGCTGACATTAACGATCGCCTAGGGACTAAAATGCAGATCGACAGATGCGCTGATTCGTACGCTCCGTGTTCCCGTAATGGAACACCGTCTCTAGTTGGTTGACTTCATCGCTTTGGTTACACCTGTTCCTGTTGTTCAGTTTCTTCTTTTTTGGCTTTGTGTGATTCTCTCTGTGATCCTGTTTTTCTCTGCCTCGCTTTTCCCAGCTCCCCGTCCCTCACTTTGAATACCCGTTATCCTTCACCAGCTCACTCTCCCTTGGTTGCCATCCCCGTTTCTGAGTTCCTCCTGCTTTGCCACGTAGCCCGTGACTTTTTTCTTAATCTCTCTCTGTCTGCCTCAACGCTCCCGCCGCGCTTTTTAGTTCGTCTGCTCTGCTCTGTACCCTGCTACTGTTCTTGCCTTTCTGAGTTCTTCTCTGTCCAGCTCCCTTTCCCTATTCTCGAATTCCTGTTCTTCCTGCACCCGCCGCTGTTCCCTGTGATCTCCGTCTCTCTCTGTCCAGCTCCCTGTCCCTAGGTTTTAATTCCTGCCTCTGCCCGCCGTAGCCCGTCTAGATTTTTCTCTCGGCCTCTCTCTCTGTCCGGCTCCCCCTCTCTGTGTTCTAATTCCACGTTCTCTGTCACGTAGACCCGTGCTGTTTGTTTGTCCTCATCTCTCTCTGTCCAGCTCCTTGCTGCTATGTTTTATTTCTTCCCTCTCTGTCTGTCTTTGTAGCCCATTGCCGTTGTGTGGTTTGTTTTTTTTTTTTTCCTACTTGTTTCTTCATGTGTCTCTGTCTGCCTCCCAGTGCCTGATCTTTAATTCCTCCTTCCCTGTAGGCTGCTGTTCCTTTTCTCCATTCTACATTGTGTTCTCTTTGGTCTCCTGTTCTTATTCATCGATTCCCTCCTCGCCGCCCTGTGGCTTGTCCCCATTTTATTGTTGCGCCTCTCTCCCTCTCTCTGGCTTCTTGCCCCTGTTTTGAAAATTCCTCCCTCTCTTCTCTCTTCCCTGTTGGCCGTGTGATCTTCAGCCTTTCTCCATCTCTTTCTGCCCAGCTCTCTGTGTCTATTCATTAATTCTTCCCTCTCTGCCCTGTAGCCTGTAGCTTTTGTCCTTTCTCCATCTTGCTGTCTCTGGCTTCCCCATGACCCTGTTTTAGAATTGTTTCTCTCTCCTTTCTGTACGCATTGCGATTCCTTTTGCTCCCCATCTCCCTTTGTTTTGGGTGTTTTTTTGTTGTTGTTTTTCTGGCTCCCTGTCCCTAATTCTTAATTCTCTGCCTTCTCATGCTCTGTACCACGTAGCCCCATGGTTTGTTTTGTGGTGTTCCCTCCCCGGCCCCTTCCCTCCGTTGTTGGCTGTCTCGGCTCCCTGTCCCCGTGGCTTCATTCTTCCCTCTCTGCCCTGTTCTTGTCGCTTGTCTTGTCTGTCTCCATCGCGCTCGGTCCAGCTTCCTGCCCCTATTCTTCTTTCCTCCCTCGCTGTCGTGCTGCCTGCCCCAGGTTCTTTGTGCGTCTCCAGCCTGCTCCTCTTCCTTCTTTGTTGGTCTGTGTCCTGCTCTTCCCCTCTCTCTGCTGCCTCTCTTCCCCTCTCTCTGCTGCCTCTCTTCCCCTCTCTCTGCTGCCTCTCTTCCCCTCTCTCTGCTGCTTGTATCTCCACCTCCGTCAGGCTCCCTGTCCTTCTCTGGCCGTCCTGTTCCCTGCCTCGTGCCTTCTCACTACACGCACACACGCCCCCCCGCCCCCGTCCAGCCGGCTGCCGCTCTTCTCTTCTCTCTTCCTACTGTCCTGTGCCCTGCTCCTCACCTTTGGTGGCCTCCCCCTCTGCCCAGCAGCCCGTCGCTCCAGTAGCCAGGCGACGGACGGTCCCTTCCCTGCCAAACGCGGACAAGCACGTGCCGTGGTTTAGCCCCAGCTGGCAACTCTGCACCAGGGAGCTGCTTGCTCGCTCCACCCTCAGTGGGCTGGGGGAGAGAGCTGGAAGGGTAAAAGTGAGAAAAATCATGGGTTGAGATCAAGACTGTTTAATAGGTAAAGCAAAAGCTGTGCGTGGAAGCAAAGCAAGGAATTAATTCACTCCTCCTTTTCGGCGGGCAGGTGTTGAGCCACCTCTGGGAAAGCAGGGCTCTGTCATGTGTCATGGTTACTTAGGGAGAGAAATGCCGTAGCCCCCCCCCCCCCCCAAGGACTCCCCCTTCTTCCCCCAGCTGCGTGTGCTGAGCATGATGTCAAATGGTATGGAATATCCCTTTGGTCAGTTAGCTGGGAAAGCTTTCCCAGCTGTCCCAGCCTACTTGCTGGTGGGGCACTGAGAGAACCAGAAGAGGCCCTGACTGTGGAAGCAGTGCTCAGCAAGAACCAAAACATCTCTACATTATTAACGGTGTTTTGAGCATAAATCCAAAACGTATCCCTTCCTAGCTACTGTGGAGAAAATGAGCACTATCCCAGCCACCACCAGCTCCGTGCGGCTGCGGCAACGGCGGCCGAGGTGGCCTTGGGGCAGGGGGAGCGTTGGGGACCCTGAGCCACGAATCGCTCCTGGGACTTGTTACGTGCGCGCCTGCACCAACACCTGCCCTCTCCTTTGGCCTGAGGGCTGCGTTTGCGCTCCCTTGGCGTGGGGCAAGGGGCTGTGACGGAGCCCAGGGGAGGAGGTGGTGCACTGTGGGGGTGAGGGGAGGGGGCCCCCCGTTGCTGCTGCGCCTCAGCTGTGGGCGGGGTCTGGCTGGAGGAGCCCCAGGTGCGGGCAGTGGGGCTGCCGGTGCCGGCTCCTCCCTGGAAAAGGGGTGGTGCCCTGCTCCGGGGGGCCAGTGTGAGCCGAGGGCGGAGCGGAGCGGAGCTGTGGCCGAGCGTCAGCGGGCTGCGAGTGTAGCGAGGGGGGAGGTGAGCGGGGGCTGGGTGGGGGGCCGCTGCGTGCCGGGTCAAGCCCCGAGGAGGGCTGCGGCGGGGCAGCGCCGGGTCGGAGCGGGCGGTGGGGAGAGCGAGGCTGTGCTGAGGGCTCGGTGGGGCTTCCGGGTGCATCGGCGGGAGGGTCGGTGCCCCGCAGGGTGAGAGAGCGGGGAGGGCGGGCTCGCGGCGGGCCGGGAGCTGTGGTGGTGTGTCTGCCGGCTGGGCGGGCGGCCATGTTGTGGCGCAGAGCGTGCCGGGAGCTGTAGTCGTTGTGGCGGGGGGCTGCCGGGCGGCCGTGTTGTGGCGCAGAGCATGGCGGGAGCTGTAGTCCTTGTGGCGGCTGGGCGGGCGGCCGTGTTGTGGCGCAGAGCATGCCGGGAGCTGTAGTCCTGGCGCAGTGGCTGCCGGCCCTGTCACGTGGCTCGCCGGGGCGCGGCGGGAGGCGCGGTGTTCCGGCGCTGGGGTGCCGGGCGGCCGTGCCGCGTACGGTAGGCGCGGTGTATTTTTGGGGTTGGATTCGTGTTGATTTCTGGGGGCTTCCAGGTGCGGCCGCTCCCCGAGAAGCGGTGAGTTCCCCGGGAGCTGACAGAAGGGAAGAGGGAAAGGAGGAGGACCTTTTCCCCCTGCCCAGGGCGCAGACGATGGCCGCCGCCTCCCCGGCTCACCGGAGCTCCCGCTCAGCCTCCCCTGGCCCCCCCCTTGCCCCGTGCGCCTGCCCGCAGCCCCGGCACCTCCCCTGAAGCGTGCTGCGTAGCCCTTGGCCGCCCCCAGGCCCTGTCGTGAAGGCAGCGAGCCGGCCCTCGAGCGCACTGGATTCCCCCTCGGCGCAGGGGCCCTTAGCAGTAGCGCGGGGAAGGGGCGGTGTGTCCAGAAGCCCCTGCGCAAGGAGGGGCTTTGGCCAGGGTCGATCGACGGTAATGACGGTCGCTGTTTCTTCTTTCCCTCTCGCAGAGACCGTGCTGAGGACGTGGTTGTCTGTCCTTCCCCCGGGGATGCCGTTGACTGCGGCCGTCTCAGGCTTGCGTGGCTTCTCTCTGCCCGGCGTTGCCATCCTCGCAGCGCGGGGGCGAAAAGGGACACACAGAGCCCTTCCCGGCTGTGGACAGGAGCTGCCTCGGCTGAAGCTGGAGACGCCAACGAAAGGTAAAGCAGAAGAAACTGAAGGCGCTCTGGCTGCCAGCTGCCTTCCTGCCGCAGGCAAGAGAGAGCCTGTCCCTGCAGGTGAGGGAGGGAGGATCCCCCTTCGTAGCCCGCAGCGGGCCAGGCCACCAACGTGCACCGCAGGGTCTGTACGCGTAACCGGGAGTTGGGTACGGGCGTGTAGTGCACGAGCGAGCTAGGCCACGTGCCTAGGAAGCCTCATCTCGTAAGAGCGGTAAGACACCCGTGTATCCTCTTTAGGTGCAGGACGGCCTAGAGTCTGGAGCTGCAGAAGAGGCAGGGCGGAGAGGAGGGGAAAGAAGCATCTGAACGGCTAAATTGTGCCAGCAGCGCTGAGAGCGAGAGTCGCGGTGAGTCCTGGGCCACTGGGGCCCCGTTGCCTCTCTTGTGCATCCTGGGCCCTCCCTGTCTCTCCCCTGGCCCCCTCTCTTTCCTTACCTGCTGCAAAATGTTTTTTTTTTTTTTTTTGGCGCCCCCCCGCCCCTTCTTTCTCCATCTTGCTCTGAGTGGCTCCCTGCCTCCCCGTCTTTTTGGTCCTCCCTCTCTCTGTCCTGTAGCCTGTGGCTACTTGTTTTTTCTCCGCCTCTCTCTGCCTGGCTCTGGCTCCGTTTTTATTTTTTTATTCCTCCTGCTCTGTCCTGTAGCCTGTCGGTATTTTGTCTTTCTCTGGCCCTCTTGGTCTGACTCCGTGTGTTACCGAAAAACGCGGTAAAATCGGAAACAACTCCTCAACGCCGATTTAGTATTAAAGAGCAGGCGTTCTTTATTCACGGCGCCGGATGCACGGGGGATTGCTCCTCCTGGCGTGCGTACCTCACACACCTTTCCCGTAGAATTTGTAGATCAAAATTTTACGTATTCATACATATTCATTATCGTCCTGTCTACTGATCGGTACAAACTGGCTCGTTCCGTATGTAAATCACTGCGCAGGCTCGGTGGTGGTCCGTGAGTCGGTGGTCGCGATCTCCCCCTGCCAGAATTGCCTTTTACCTTCTTGGCTCTTAATCTTGGCAGTCTTGGCTAGTTTTCTCAGTGCGCTACACGAAACCGCGTTTTGTCATCCTTTTCTGACAGAAGCACGTTGTCTGTTGTTCTGCTGACATTAACGATCGCCTAGGGACTAAAATGCAGATCGACAGATGCGCTGATTCGTACGCTCCGTGTTCCCGTAATGGAACACCGTCTCTGGTTGGTTGACTTCATCGCTTTGGTTACACCTGTTCCTGTTGTTCAGTTTCTTCTTTTTTGGCTTTGTGTGATTCTCTCTGTGATCCTGTTTTTCTCTGCCTCGCTTTTCCCAGCTCCCCGTCCCTCACTTTGAATACCCGTTATCCTTCACCAGCTCACTCTCCCTTGGTTGCCATCCCCGTTTCTGAGTTCCTCCTGCTTTGCCACGTAGCCCGTGACTTTTTTCTTAATCTCTCTCTGTCTGCCTCAACGCTCCCGCCGCGCTTTTTAGTTCGTCTGCTCTGCTCTGTACCCTGCTACTGTTCTTGCCTTTCTGAGTTCTTCTCTGTCCAGCTCCCTTTCCCTATTCTCGAATTCCTGTTCTTCCTGCACCCGCCGCTGTTCCCTGTGATCTCCGTCTCTCTCTGTCCAGCTCCCTGTCCCTAGGTTTTAATTCCTGCCTCTGCCCGCCGTAGCCCGTCTAGATTTTTCTCTCGGCCTCTCTCTCTGTCCGGCTCCCCCTCTCTGTGTTCTAATTCCACGTTCTCTGTCACGTAGACCCGTGCTGTTTGTTTGTCCTCATCTCTCTCTGTCCAGCTCCTTGCTGCTATGTTTTATTTCTTCCCTCTCTGTCTGTCTTTGTAGCCCATTGCCGTTGTGTGGTTTGTTTTTTTTTTTTTCCTACTTGTTTCTTCATGTGTCTCTGTCTGCCTCCCAGTGCCTGATCTTTAATTCCTCCTTCCCTGTAGGCTGCTGTTCCTTTTCTCCATTCTACATTGTGTTCTCTTTGGTCTCCTGTTCTTATTCATCGATTCCCTCCTCGCCGCCCTGTGGCTTGTCCCCATTTTATTGTTGCGCCTCTCTCCCTCTCTCTGGCTTCTTGCCCCTGTTTTGAAAATTCCTCCCTCTCTTCTCTCTTCCCTGTTGGCCGTGTGATCTTCAGCCTTTCTCCATCTCTTTCTGCCCAGCTCTCTGTGTCTATTCATTAATTCTTCCCTCTCTGCCCTGTAGCCTGTAGCTTTTGTCCTTTCTCCATCTTGCTGTCTCTGGCTTCCCCATGACCCTGTTTTAGAATTGTTTCTCTCTCCTTTCTGTACGCATTGCGATTCCTTTTGCTCCCCATCTCCCTTTGTTTTGGGTGTTTTTTTGTTGTTGTTTTTCTGGCTCCCTGTCCCTAATTCTTAATTCTCTGCCTTCTCATGCTCTGTACCACGTAGCCCCATGGTTTGTTTTGTGGTGTTCCCTCCCCGGCCCCTTCCCTCCGTTGTTGGCTGTCTCGGCTCCCTGTCCCCGTGGCTTCATTCTTCCCTCTCTGCCCTGTTCTTGTCGCTTGTCTTGTCTGTCTCCATCGCGCTCGGTCCAGCTTCCTGCCCCTATTCTTCTTTCCTCCCTCGCTGTCGTGCTGCCTGCCCCAGGTTCTTTGTGCGTCTCCAGCCTGCTCCTCTTCCTTCTTTGTTGGTCTGTGTCCTGCTCTTCCCCTCTCTCTGCTGCCTCTCTTCCCCTCTCTCTGCTGCCTCTCTTCCCCTCTCTCTGCTGCCTCTCTTCCCCTCTCTCTGCTGCTTGTATCTCCACCTCCGTCAGGCTCCCTGTCCTTCTCTGGCCGTCCTGTTCCCTGCCTCGTGCCTTCTCACTACACGCACACACGCCCCCCCGCCCCCGTCCAGCCGGCTGCCGCTCTTCTCTTCTCTCTTCCTACTGTCCTGTGCCCTGCTCCTCACCTTTGGTGGCCTCCCCCTCTGCCCAGCAGCCCGTCGCTCCAGTAGCCAGGCGACGGACGGTCCCTTCCCTGCCAAACGCGGACAAGCACGTGCCGTGGTTTAGCCCCAGCTGGCAACTCTGCACCAGGGAGCTGCTTGCTCGCTCCACCCTCAGTGGGCTGGGGGAGAGAGCTGGAAGGGTAAAAGTGAGAAAAATCATGGGTTGAGATCAAGACTGTTTAATAGGTAAAGCAAAAGCTGTGCGTGGAAGCAAAGCAAGGAATTAATTCACTCCTCCTTTTCGGCGGGCAGGTGTTGAGCCACCTCTGGGAAAGCAGGGCTCTGTCATGTGTCATGGTTACTTAGGGAGAGAAATGCCGTAGCCCCCCCCCCCCCCAAGGACTCCCCCTTCTTCCCCCAGCTGCGTGTGCTGAGCATGATGTCAAATGGTATGGAATATCCCTTTGGTCAGTTAGCTGGGAAAGCTTTCCCAGCTGTCCCAGCCTACTTGCTGGTGGGGCACTGAGAGAACCAGAAGAGGCCCTGACTGTGGAAGCAGTGCTCAGCAAGAACCAAAACATCTCTACATTATTAACGGTGTTTTGAGCATAAATCCAAAACGTATCCCTTCCTAGCTACTGTGGAGAAAATGAGCACTATCCCAGCCACCACCAGCTCTGTGCGGCTGCGGCAACGGCGGCCGAGGTGGCCTTGGGGCAGGGGGAGCGTTGGGGACCCTGAGCCACGAATCGCTCCTGGGACTTGTTACGTGCGCGCCTGCACAAACACCTGCCCTCTCCTTTGGCCTGAGGGCTGCGTTTGCGCTCCCTTGGCGTGGGGCAAGGGGCTGTGACGGAGCCCAGGGGAGGAGGTGGTGCACTGTGGGGGTGAGGGGAGGGGGCCCCCCGTTGCTGCTGCGCCTCAGCTGTGGGCGGGGTCTGGCTGGAGGAGCCCCAGGTGCGGGCAGTGGGGCTGCCGGTGCCGGCTCCTCCCTGGAAAAGGGGTGGTGCCCTGCTCCGGGGGGCCAGTGTGAGCCGAGGGCGGAGCGGAGCGGAGCTGTGGCCGAGCGTCAGCGGGCTGCGAGTGTAGCGAGGGGGGAGGTGAGCGGGGGCTGGGTGGGGGGCCGCTGCGTGCCGGGTCAAGCCCCGAGGAGGGCTGCGGCGGGGCAGCGGCGGGTCGGAGCGGGCGGTGGGGAGAGCGAGGCTGTGCTGAGGGCTCGGTGGGGCTTCCGGGTGCATCGGCGGGAGGGACGGTGCCCCGCAGGGTGAGAGAGCGGGGAGGGCGGGCTCGCGGCGTGGCGGGAGCTGTGGTGGTGTGTCTGCCGGCTGGGCGGGCGGCCATGTTGTGGCGCAGAGCGTGCCGGGAGCTGTAGTCGTTGTGGCGGGGGGCTGCCGGGCGGCCGTGTTGTGGCGCAGAGCATGGCGGGAGCTGTAGTCCTTGCGGCGGGGGGCTGCCGGGCGGCCGCGTTGTGGCGCAGAGCATGCCGGGAGCTGTAGTCCTTGTGGCGGCTGGGCGGGCGGCCGTGTTGTGGCGCAGAGCATGCCGGGAGCTGTAGTCCTGGCGCAGTGGCTGCCGGCCCTGTCACGTGGCTCGCCGGGGCGCGGCGGGAGGCGCGGTGTTCCGGCGCTCGGGTGCCGGGCGGCCGTGCCGCGTACGGTAGGCGCGGTGTATTTTTGGGGTTGGATTCGTGTTGATTTCTGGGGGCTTCCAGGTGCGGCCGCTCCCCGAGAAGCGGTGAGTTCCCCGGGAGCTGACAGAAGGGAAGAGGGAAAGGAGGAGGACCTTTTCCCCCTGCCCAGGGCGCAGACGATGGCCGCCGCCTCCCCGGCTCACCGGAGCTCCCGCTCAGCCTCCCCTGGCCCCCCCCTTGCCCCGTGCGCCTGCCCGCAGCCCCGGCACCTCCCCTGAAGCGTGCTGCGTAGCCCTTGGCCGCCCCCAGGCCCTGTCGTGAAGGCAGCGAGCCGGCCCTCGAGCGCACTGGATTCCCCCTCGGCGCAGGGGCCCTTAGCAGTAGCGCGGGGAAGGGGCGGTGTGTCCAGAAGCCCCTGCGCAAGGAGGGGCTTTGGCCAGGGTCGATCGACGGTAATGACGGTCGCTGTTTCTTCTTTCCCTCTCGCAGAGACCGTGCTGAGGACGTGGTTGTCTGTCCTTCCCCCGGGGATGCCGTTGACTGCGGCCGTCTCAGGCTTGCGTGGCTTCTCTCTGCCCGGCGTTGCCATCCTCGCAGCGCGGGGGCGAAAAGGGACACACAGAGCCCTTCCCGGCTGTGGACAGGAGCTGCCTCGGCTGAAGCTGGAGACGCCAACGAAAGGTAAAGCAGAAGAAACTGAAGGCGCTCTGGCTGCCAGCTGCCTTCCTGCCGCAGGCAAGAGAGAGCCTGTCCCTGCAGGTGAGGGAGGGAGGATCCCCCTTCGTAGCCCGCAGCGGGCCAGGCCACCAACGTGCACCGCAGGGTCTGTACGCGTAACCGGGAGTTGGGTACGGGCGTGTAGTGCACGAGCGAGCTAGGCCACGTGCCTAGGAAGCCTCATCTCGTAAGAGCGGTAAGACACCCGTGTATCCTCTTTAGGTGCAGGACGGCCTAGAGTCTGGAGCTGCAGAAGAGGCAGGGCGGAGAGGAGGGGAAAGAAGCATCTGAACGGCTAAATTGTGCCAGCAGCGCTGAGAGCGAGAGTCGCGGTGAGTCCTGGGCCACTGGGGCCCCGTTGCCTCTCTTGTGCATCCTGGGCCCTCCCTGTCTCTCCCCTGGCCCCCTCTCTTTCCTTACCTGCTGCAAAATGTTTTTTTTTTTTTTTTTGGCGCCCCCCCGCCCCTTCTTTCTCCATCTTGCTCTGAGTGGCTCCCTGCCTCCCCGTCTTTTTGGTCCTCCCTCTCTCTGTCCTGTAGCCTGTGGCTACTTGTTTTTTCTCCGCCTCTCTCTGCCTGGCTCTGGCTCCGTTTTTATTTTTTTATTCCTCCTGCTCTGTCCTGTAGCCTGTCGGTATTTTGTCTTTCTCTGGCCCTCTTGGTCTGACTCCGTGTGTTACCGAAAAACGCGGTAAAATCGGAAACAACTCCTCAACGCCGATTTAGTATTAAAGAGCAGGCGTTCTTTATTCACGGCGCCGGATGCACGGGGGATCGCTCCTCCTGGCGTGCGTACCTCACACACCTTTCCCGTAGAATTTGTAGATCAAAATTTTACGTATTCATACATATTCATTATCGTCCTGTCTACTGATCGGTACAAACTGGCTCGTTCCGTATGTAAATCACTGCGCAGGCTCGGTGGTGGTCCGTGAGTCGGTGGTCGCGATCTCCCCCTGCCAGAATTGCCTTTTACCTTCTTGGCTCTTAATCTTGGCAGTCTTGGCTAGTTTTCTCAGTGCGCTACACGAAACCGCGTTTTGTCATCCTTTTCTGACAGAAGCACGTTGTCTGTTGTTCTGCTGACATTAACGATCGCCTAGGGACTAAAATGCAGATCGACAGATGCGCTGATTCGTACGCTCCGTGTTCCCGTAATGGAACACCGTCTCTGGTTGGTTGACTTCATCGCTTTGGTTACACCTGTTCCTGTTGTTCAGTTTCTTCTTTTTTGGCTTTGTGTGATTCTCTCTGTGATCCTGTTTTTCTCTGCCTCGCTTTTCCCAGCTCCCCGTCCCTCACTTTGAATACCCGTTATCCTTCACCAGCTCACTCTCCCTTGGTTGCCATCCCCGTTTCTGAGTTCCTCCTGCTTTGCCACGTAGCCCGTGACTTTTTTCTTAATCTCTCTCTGTCTGCCTCAACGCTCCCGCCGCGCTTTTTAGTTCGTCTGCTCTGCTCTGTACCCTGCTACTGTTCTTGCCTTTCTGAGTTCTTCTCTGTCCAGCTCCCTTTCCCTATTCTCGAATTCCTGTTCTTCCTGCACCCGCCGCTGTTCCCTGTGATCTCCGTCTCTCTCTGTCCAGCTCCCTGTCCCTAGGTTTTAATTCCTGCCTCTGCCCGCCGTAGCCCGTCTAGATTTTTCTCTCGGCCTCTCTCTCTGTCCGGCTCCCCCTCTCTGTGTTCTAATTCCACGTTCTCTGTCACGTAGACCCGTGCTGTTTGTTTGTCCTCATCTCTCTCTGTCCAGCTCCTTGCTGCTATGTTTTATTTCTTCCCTCTCTGTCTGTCTTTGTAGCCCATTGCCGTTGTGTGGTTTGTTTTTTTTTTTTTCCTACTTGTTTCTTCATGTGTCTCTGTCTGCCTCCCAGTGCCTGATCTTTAATTCCTCCTTCCCTGTAGGCTGCTGTTCCTTTTCTCCATTCTACATTGTGTTCTCTTTGGTCTCCTGTTCTTATTCATCGATTCCCTCCTCGCCGCCCTGTGGCTTGTCCCCATTTTATTGTTGCGCCTCTCTCCCTCTCTCTGGCTTCTTGCCCCTGTTTTGAAAATTCCTCCCTCTCTTCTCTCTTCCCTGTTGGCCGTGTGATCTTCAGCCTTTCTCCATCTCTTTCTGCCCAGCTCTCTGTGTCTATTCATTAATTCTTCCCTCTCTGCCCTGTAGCCTGTAGCTTTTGTCCTTTCTCCATCTTGCTGTCTCTGGCTTCCCCATGACCCTGTTTTAGAATTGTTTCTCTCTCCTTTCTGTACGCATTGCGATTCCTTTTGCTCCCCATCTCCCTTTGTTTTGGGTGTTTTTTTGTTGTTGTTTTTCTGGCTCCCTGTCCCTAATTCTTAATTCTCTGCCTTCTCATGCTCTGTACCACGTAGCCCCATGGTTTGTTTTGTGGTGTTCCCTCCCCGGCCCCTTCCCTCCGTTGTTGGCTGTCTCGGCTCCCTGTCCCCGTGGCTTCATTCTTCCCTCTCTGCCCTGTTCTTGTCGCTTGTCTTGTCTGTCTCCATCGCGCTCGGTCCAGCTTCCTGCCCCTATTCTTCTTTCCTCCCTCGCTGTCGTGCTGCCTGCCCCAGGTTCTTTGTGCGTCTCCAGCCTGCTCCTCTTCCTTCTTTGTTGGTCTGTGTCCTGCTCTTCCCCTCTCTCTGCTGCCTCTCTTCCCCTCTCTCTGCTGCCTCTCTTCCCCTCTCTCTGCTGCCTCTCTTCCCCTCTCTCTGCTGCTTGTATCTCCACCTCCGTCAGGCTCCCTGTCCTTCTCTGGCCGTCCTGTTCCCTGCCTCGTGCCTTCTCACTACACGCACACACGCCCCCCCGCCCCCGTCCAGCCGGCTGCCGCTCTTCTCTTCTCTCTTCCTACTGTCCTGTGCCCTGCTCCTCACCTTTGGTGGCCTCCCCCTCTGCCCAGCAGCCCGTCGCTCCAGTAGCCAGGCGACGGACGGTCCCTTCCCTGCCAAACGCGGACAAGCACGTGCCGTGGTTTAGCCCCAGCTGGCAACTCTGCACCAGGGAGCTGCTTGCTCGCTCCACCCTCAGTGGGCTGGGGGAGAGAGCTGGAAGGGTAAAAGTGAGAAAAATCATGGGTTGAGATCAAGACTGTTTAATAGGTAAAGCAAAAGCTGTGCGTGGAAGCAAAGCAAGGAATTAATTCACTCCTCCTTTTCGGCGGGCAGGTGTTGAGCCACCTCTGGGAAAGCAGGGCTCTGTCATGTGTCATGGTTACTTAGGGAGAGAAATGCCGTAGCCCCCCCCCCCCCCCAAGGACTCCCCCTTCTTCCCCCAGCTGCGTGTGCTGAGCATGATGTCAAATGGTATGGAATATCCCTTTGGTCAGTTAGCTGGGAAAGCTTTCCCAGCTGTCCCAGCCTACTTGCTGGTGGGGCACTGAGAGAACCAGAAGAGGCCCTGACTGTGGAAGCAGTGCTCAGCAAGAACCAAAACATCTCTACATTATTAACGGTGTTTTGAGCATAAATCCAAAACGTATCCCTTCCTAGCTACTGTGGAGAAAATGAGCACTATCCCAGCCACCACCAGCTCCGTGCGGCTGCGGCAACGGCGGCCGAGGTGGCCTTGGGGCAGGGGGAGCGTTGGGGACCCTGAGCCACGAATCGCTCCTGGGACTTGTTACGTGCGCGCCTGCACAAACACCTGCCCTCTCCTTTGGCCTGAGGGCTGCGTTTGCGCTCCCTTGGCGTGGGGCAAGGGGCTGTGACGGAGCCCAGGGGAGGAGGTGGTGCACTGTGGGGGTGAGGGGAGGGGGCCCCCCGTTGCTGCTGCGCCTCAGCTGTGGGCGGGGTCTGGCTGGAGGAGCCCCAGGTGCGGGCAGTGGGGCTGCCGGTGCCGGCTCCTCCCTGGAAAAGGGGTGGTGCCCTGCTCCGGGGGGCCAGTGTGAGCCGAGGGCGGAGCGGAGCGGAGCTGTGGCCGAGCGTCAGCGGGCTGCGAGTGTAGCGAGGGGGGAGGTGAGCGGGGGCTGGGTGGGGGGCCGCTGCGTGCCGGGTCAAGCCCCGAGGAGGGCTGCGGCGGGGCAGCGGCGGGTCGGAGCGGGCGGTGGGGAGAGCGAGGCTGTGCTGAGGGCTCGGTGGGGCTTCCGGGTGCATCGGCGGGAGGGACGGTGCCCCGCAGGGTGAGAGAGCGGGGAGGGCGGGCTCGCGGCGTGGCGGGAGCTGTGGTGGTGCGTGTGGCGGCTGGGCGGGCGGCCATGTTGTGGCGCAGAGCGTGCCGGGAGCTGTAGTCGTTGTGGCGGGGGGCTGCCGGGCGGCCGTGTTGTGGCGCAGAGCATGGCGGGAGCTGTAGTCCTTGCGGCGGGGGGCTGCCGGGCGGCCGTGTTGTGGCGCAGAGCATGCCGGGAGCTGTAGTCCTGGCGCAGTGGCTGCCGGCCCTGTCACGTGGCTCGCCGGGGCGCGGCGGGAGGCGCGGTGTTCCGGCGCTCGGGTGCCGGGCGGCCGTGCCGCGTACGGTAGGCGCGGTGTATTTTTGGGGTTGGATTCGTGTTGATTTCTGGGGGCTTCCAGGTGCGGCCGCTCCCCGAGAAGCGGTGAGTTCCCCGGGAGCTGACAGAAGGGAAGAGGGAAAGGAGGAGGACCTTTTCCCCCTGCCCAGGGCGCAGACGATGGCCGCCGCCTCCCCGGCTCACCGGAGCTCCCGCTCAGCCTCCCCTGGCCCCCCCCTTGCCCCGTGCGCCTGCCCCCAGCCCCGGCACCTCCCCTGAAGCGTGCTGCGTAGCCCTTGGCCGCCCCCAGGCCCTGTCGTGAAGGCAGCGAGCCGGCCCTCGAGCGCACTGGATTCCCCCTCGGCGCAGGGGCCCTTAGCAGTAGCGCGGGGAAGGGGCGGTGTGTCCAGAAGCCCCTGCGCAAGGAGGGGCTTTGGCCAGGGTCGATCGACGGTAATGACGGTCGCTGTTTCTTCTTTCCCTCTCGCAGAGACCGTGCTGAGGACGTGGTTGTCTGTCCTTCCCCCGGGGATGCCGTTGACTGCGGCCGTCTCAGGCTTGCGTGGCTTCTCTCTGCCCGGCGTTGCCATCCTCGCAGCGCGGGGGCGAAAAGGGACACACAGAGCCCTTCCCGGCTGTGGACAGGAGCTGCCTCGGCTGAAGCTGGAGACGCCAACGAAAGGTAAAGCAGAAGAAACTGAAGGCGCTCTGGCTGCCAGCTGCCTTCCTGCCGCAGGCAAGAGAGAGCCTGTCCCTGCAGGTGAGGGAGGGAGGATCCCCCTTCGTAGCCCGCAGCGGGCCAGGCCACCAACGTGCACCGCAGGGTCTGTACGCGTAACCGGGAGTTGGGTACGGGCGTGTAGTGCACGAGCGAGCTAGGCCACGTGCCTAGGAAGCCTCATCTCGTAAGAGCGGTAAGACACCCGTGTATCCTCTTTAGGTGCAGGACGGCCTAGAGTCTGGAGCTGCAGAAGAGGCAGGGCGGAGAGGAGGGGAAAGAAGCATCTGAACGGCTAAATTGTGCCAGCAGCGCTGAGAGCGAGAGTCGCGGTGAGTCCTGGGCCACTGGGGCCCCGTTGCCTCTCTTGTGCATCCTGGGCCCTCCCTGTCTCTCCCCTGGCCCCCTCTCTTTCCTTACCTGCTGCAAAATGGTTTTTTTTTTTTTTTTGGCGCCCCCCCGCCCCTTCTTTCTCCATCTTGCTCTGAGTGGCTCCCTGCCTCCCCGTCTTTTTGGTCCTCCCTCTCTCTGTCCTGTAGCCTGTGGCTACTTGTTTTTTCTCCGCCTCTCTCTGCCTGGCTCTGGCTCCGTTTTTATTTTTTTATTCCTCCTGCTCTGTCCTGTAGCCTGTCGGTATTTTGTCTTTCTCTGGCCCTCTTGGTCTGACTCCGTGTGTTACCGAAAAACGCGGTAAAATCGGAAACAACTCCTCAACGCCGATTTAGTATTAAAGAGCAGGCGTTCTTTATTCACGGCGCCGGATGCACGGGGGATTGCTCCTCCTGGCGTGCGTACCTCACACACCTTTCCCGTAGAATTTGTAGATCAAAATTTTACGTATTCATACATATTCATTATCGTCCTGTCTACTGATCGGTACAAACTGGCTCGTTCCGTATGTAAATCACTGCGCAGGCTCGGTGGTGGTCCGTGAGTCGGTGGTCGCGATCTCCCCCTGCCAGAATTGCCTTTTACCTTCTTGGCTCTTAATCTTGGCAGTCTTGGCTAGTTTTCTCAGTGCGCTACACGAAACCGCGTTTTGTCATCCTTTTCTGACAGAAGCACGTTGTCTGTTGTTCTGCTGACATTAACGATCGCCTAGGGACTAAAATGCAGATCGACAGATGCGCTGATTCGTACGCTCCGTGTTCCCGTAATGGAACACCGTCTCTGGTTGGTTGACTTCATCGCTTTGGTTACACCTGTTCCTGTTGTTCAGTTTCTTCTTTTTTGGCTTTGTGTGATTCTCTCTGTGATCCTGTTTTTCTCTGCCTCGCTTTTCCCAGCTCCCCGTCCCTCACTTTGAATACCCGTTATCCTTCACCAGCTCACTCTCCCTTGGTTGCCATCCCCGTTTCTGAGTTCCTCCTGCTTTGCCACGTAGCCCGTGACTTTTTTCTTAATCTCTCTCTGTCTGCCTCAACGCTCCCGCCGCGCTTTTTAGTTCGTCTGCTCTGCTCTGTACCCTGCTACTGTTCTTGCCTTTCTGAGTTCTTCTCTGTCCAGCTCCCTTTCCCTATTCTCGAATTCCTGTTCTTCCTGCACCCGCCGCTGTTCCCTGTGATCTCCGTCTCTCTCTGTCCAGCTCCCTGTCCCTAGGTTTTAATTCCTGCCTCTGCCCGCCGTAGCCCGTCTAGATTTTTCTCTCGGCCTCTCTCTCTGTCCGGCTCCCCCTCTCTGTGTTCTAATTCCACGTTCTCTGTCACGTAGACCCGTGCTGTTTGTTTGTCCTCATCTCTCTCTGTCCAGCTCCTTGCTGCTATGTTTTATTTCTTCCCTCTCTGTCTGTCTTTGTAGCCCATTGCCGTTGTGTGGTTTGTTTTTTTTTTTTTCCTACTTGTTTCTTCATGTGTCTCTGTCTGCCTCCCAGTGCCTGATCTTTAATTCCTCCTTCCCTGTAGGCTGCTGTTCCTTTTCTCCATTCTACATTGTGTTCTCTTTGGTCTCCTGTTCTTATTCATCGATTCCCTCCTCGCCGCCCTGTGGCTTGTCCCCATTTTATTGTTGCGCCTCTCTCCCTCTCTCTGGCTTCTTGCCCCTGTTTTGAAAATTCCTCCCTCTCTTCTCTCTTCCCTGTTGGCCGTGTGATCTTCAGCCTTTCTCCATCTCTTTCTGCCCAGCTCTCTGTGTCTATTCATTAATTCTTCCCTCTCTGCCCTGTAGCCTGTAGCTTTTGTCCTTTCTCCATCTTGCTGTCTCTGGCTTCCCCATGACCCTGTTTTAGAATTGTTTCTCTCTCCTTTCTGTACGCATTGCGATTCCTTTTGCTCCCCATCTCCCTTTGTTTTGGGTGTTTTTTTGTTGTTGTTTTTCTGGCTCCCTGTCCCTAATTCTTAATTCTCTGCCTTCTCATGCTCTGTACCACGTAGCCCCATGGTTTGTTTTGTGGTGTTCCCTCCCCGGCCCCTTCCCTCCGTTGTTGGCTGTCTCGGCTCCCTGTCCCCGTGGCTTCATTCTTCCCTCTCTGCCCTGTTCTTGTCGCTTGTCTTGTCTGTCTCCATCGCGCTCGGTCCAGCTTCCTGCCCCTATTCTTCTTTCCTCCCTCGCTGTCGTGCTGCCTGCCCCAGGTTCTTTGTGCGTCTCCAGCCTGCTCCTCTTCCTTCTTTGTTGGTCTGTGTCCTGCTCTTCCCCTCTCTCTGCTGCCTCTCTTCCCCTCTCTCTGCTGCCTCTCTTCCCCTCTCTCTGCTGCCTCTCTTCCCCTCTCTCTGCTGCTTGTATCTCCACCTCCGTCAGGCTCCCTGTCCTTCTCTGGCCGTCCTGTTCCCTGCCTCGTGCCTTCTCACTACACGCACACACGCCCCCCCGCCCCCGTCCAGCCGGCTGCCGCTCTTCTCTTCTCTCTTCCTACTGTCCTGTGCCCTGCTCCTCACCTTTGGTGGCCTCCCCCTCTGCCCAGCAGCCCGTCGCTCCAGTAGCCAGGCGACGGACGGTCCCTTCCCTGCCAAACGCGGACAAGCACGTGCCGTGGTTTAGCCCCAGCTGGCAACTCTGCACCAGGGAGCTGCTTGCTCGCTCCACCCTCAGTGGGCTGGGGGAGAGAGCTGGAAGGGTAAAAGTGAGAAAAATCATGGGTTGAGATCAAGACTGTTTAATAGGTAAAGCAAAAGCTGTGCGTGGAAGCAAAGCAAGGAATTAATTCACTCCTCCTTTTCGGCGGGCAGGTGTTGAGCCACCTCTGGGAAAGCAGGGCTCTGTCATGTGTCATGGTTACTTAGGGAGAGAAATGCCGTAGCCCCCCCCCCCCCCAAGGACTCCCCCTTCTTCCCCCAGCTGCGTGTGCTGAGCATGATGTCAAATGGTATGGAATATCCCTTTGGTCAGTTAGCTGGGAAAGCTTTCCCAGCTGTCCCAGCCTACTTGCTGGTGGGGCACTGAGAGAACCAGAAGAGGCCCTGACTGTGGAAGCAGTGCTCAGCAAGAACCAAAACATCTCTACATTATTAACGGTGTTTTGAGCATAAATCCAAAACGTATCCCTTCCTAGCTACTGTGGAGAAAATGAGCACTATCCCAGCCACCACCAGCTCCGTGCGGCTGCGGCAACGGCGGCCGAGGTGGCCTTGGGGCAGGGGGAGCGTTGGGGACCCTGAGCCACGAATCGCTCCTGGGACTTGTTACGTGCGCGCCTGCACCAACACCTGCCCTCTCCTTTGGCCTGAGGGCTGCGTTTGCGCTCCCTTGGCGTGGGGCAAGGGGCTGTGACGGAGCCCAGGGGAGGAGGTGGTGCACTGTGGGGGTGAGGGGAGGGGGCCCCCCGTTGCTGCTGCGCCTCAGCTGTGGGCGGGGTCTGGCTGGAGGAGCCCCAGGTGCGGGCAGTGGGGCTGCCGGTGCCGGCTCCTCCCTGGAAAAGGGGTGGTGCCCTGCTCCGGGGGGCCAGTGTGAGCCGAGGGCGGAGCGGAGCGGAGCTGTGGCCGAGCGTCAGCGGGCTGCGAGTGTAGCGAGGGGGGAGGTGAGCGGGGGCTGGGTGGGGGGCCGCTGCGTGCCGGGTCAAGCCCCGAGGAGGGCTGCGGCGGGGCAGCGGCGGGTCGGAGCGGGCGGTGGGGAGAGCGAGGCTGTGCTGAGGGCTCGGTGGGGCTTCCGGGTGCATCGGCGGGAGGGACGGTGCCCCGCAGGGTGAGAGAGCGGGGAGGGCGGGCTCGCGGCGGGCCGGGAGCTGTGGTGGTGTGTCTGCCGGCTGGGCGGGCGGCCGTGTTGTGGCGCAGAGCGTGCCGGGAGCTGTAGTCCTTGTGGCGGGGGGCTGCCGGGCGGCCATGTTGTGGCGCAGAGCATGGCGGGAGCTGTAGTCCTTGCGGCGGGGGGCTGCCGGGCGGCCGTGTTGTGGCGCAGAGCATGCCGGGAGCTGTAGTCCTTGCGGCGGGGGGCTGCCGGGCGGCCGTGTTGTGGCGCAGAGCATGCCGGGAGCTGTAGTCCTTGCGGCGCGCGGCTGCCGGGCGGCCGTGTTGTGGCGCAGAGCATGCCGGGAGCTGTAGTCCCTGTGGCGGGGGGCTGCCGGGCGGCCGTGTTGTGGCGCAGAGCATGGCGGGAGCTGTAGTCGTTGTGGCGGGGGGCTGCCGGGCGGCCGTGTTGTGGCGCAGAGCATGCCGGGAGCTGTAGTCCTTGCGGCGGGGGGCTGCCGGGCGGCCGTGTTGTGGCGCAGAGCATGCCGGGAGCTGTAGTCCTTGCGGCGCGCGGCTGCCGGGCGGCCGTGTTGTGGCGCAGAGCATGCCGGGAGCTGTAGTCCCTGTGGCGGGGGGCTGCCGGGCGGCCGTGTTGTGGCGCAGAGCATGGCGGGAGCTGTAGTCCTTGTGGCGGCTGGGCGGGCGGCCGTGTTGTGGCGCAGAGCATGCCGGGAGCTGTAGTCCTGGCGCAGTGGCTGCCGGCCCTGTCACGTGGCTCGCCGGGGCGCGGCGGGAGGCGCGGTGTTCCGGCGCTCGGGTGCCGGGCGGCCGTGCCGCGTACGGTACGCGCGGTGTATTTTTGGGGTTGGATTCGTGTTGATTTCTGGGGGCTTCCAGGTGCGGCCGCTCCCCGAGAAGCGGTGAGTTCCCCGGGAGCTGACAGAAGGGAAGAGGGAAAGGAGGAGGACCTTTTCCCCCTGCCCAGGGCGCAGACGATGGCCGCCGCCTCCCCGGCTCACCGGAGCTCCCGCTCAGCCTCCCCTGGCCCCCCCCTTGCCCCCCCCTTGCCCCGTGCGCCTGCCCGCAGCCCCGGCACCTCCCCTGAAGCGTGCTGCGTAGCCCTTGGCCGCCCCCAGGCCCTGTCGTGAAGGCAGCGAGCCGGCCCTCGAGCGCACTGGATTCCCCCTCGGCGCAGGGGCCCTTAGCAGTAGCGCGGGGAAGGGGCGGTGTGTCCAGAAGCCCCTGCGCAAGGAGGGGCTTTGGCCAGGGTCGATCGACGGTAATGACGGTCGCTGTTTCTTCTTTCCCTCTCGCAGAGACCGTGCTGAGGACGTGGTTGTCTGTCCTTCCCCCGGGGATGCCGTTGACTGCGGCCGTCTCAGGCTTGCGTGGCTTCTCTCTGCCCGGCGTTGCCATCCTCGCAGCGCGGGGGCGAAAAGGGACACACAGAGCCCTTCCCGGCTGTGGACAGGAGCTGCCTCGGCTGAAGCTGGAGACGCCAACGAAAGGTAAAGCAGAAGAAACTGAAGGCGCTCTGGCTGCCAGCTGCCTTCCTGCCGCAGGCAAGAGAGAGCCTGTCCCTGCAGGTGAGGGAGGGAGGATCCCCCTTCGTAGCCCGCAGCGGGCCAGGCCACCAACGTGCACCGCAGGGTCTGTACGCGTAACCGGGAGTTGGGTACGGGCGTGTAGTGCACGAGCGAGCTAGGCCACGTGCCTAGGAAGCCTCATCTCGTAAGAGCGGTAAGACACCCGTGTATCCTCTTTAGGTGCAGGACGGCCTAGAGTCTGGAGCTGCAGAAGAGGCAGGGCGGAGAGGAGGGGAAAGAAGCATCTGAACGGCTAAATTGTGCCAGCAGCGCTGAGAGCGAGAGTCGCGGTGAGTCCTGGGCCACTGGGGCCCCGTTGCCTCTCTTGTGCATCCTGGGCCCTCCCTGTCTCTCCCCTGGCCCCCTCTCTTTCCTTACCTGCTGCAAAATGTTTTTTTTTTTTTTTTTGGCGCCCCCCCGCCCCTTCTTTCTCCATCTTGCTCTGAGTGGCTCCCTGCCTCCCCGTCTTTTTGGTCCTCCCTCTCTCTGTCCTGTAGCCTGTGGCTACTTGTTTTTTCTCCGCCTCTCTCTGCCTGGCTCTGGCTCCGTTTTTATTTTTTTATTCCTCCTGCTCTGTCCTGTAGCCTGTCGGTATTTTGTCTTTCTCTGGCCCTCTTGGTCTGACTCCGTGTGTTACCGAAAAACGCGGTAAAATCGGAAACAACTCCTCAACGCCGATTTAGTATTAAAGAGCAGGCGTTCTTTATTCACGGCGCCGGATGCACGGGGGATTGCTCCTCCTGGCGTGCGTACCTCACACACCTTTCCCGTAGAATTTGTAGATCAAAATTTTACGTATTCATACATATTCATTATCGTCCTGTCTACTGATCGGTACAAACTGGCTCGTTCCGTATGTAAATCACTGCGCAGGCTCGGTGGTGGTCCGTGAGTCGGTGGTCGCGATCTCCCCCTGCCAGAATTGCCTTTTACCTTCTTGGCTCTTAATCTTGGCAGTCTTGGCTAGTTTTCTCAGTGCGCTACACGAAACCGCGTTTTGTCATCCTTTTCTGACAGAAGCACGTTGTCTGTTGTTCTGCTGACATTAACGATCGCCTAGGGACTAAAATGCAGATCGACAGATGCGCTGATTCGTACGCTCCGTGTTCCCGTAATGGAACACCGTCTCTGGTTGGTTGACTTCATCGCTTTGGTTACACCTGTTCCTGTTGTTCAGTTTCTTCTTTTTTGGCTTTGTGTGATTCTCTCTGTGATCCTGTTTTTCTCTGCCTCGCTTTTCCCAGCTCCCCGTCCCTCACTTTGAATACCCGTTATCCTTCACCAGCTCACTCTCCCTTGGTTGCCATCCCCGTTTCTGAGTTCCTCCTGCTTTGCCACGTAGCCCGTGACTTTTTTCTTAATCTCTCTCTGTCTGCCTCAACGCTCCCGCCGCGCTTTTTAGTTCGTCTGCTCTGCTCTGTACCCTGCTACTGTTCTTGCCTTTCTGAGTTCTTCTCTGTCCAGCTCCCTTTCCCTATTCTCGAATTCCTGTTCTTCCTGCACCCGCCGCTGTTCCCTGTGATCTCCGTCTCTCTCTGTCCAGCTCCCTGTCCCTAGGTTTTAATTCCTGCCTCTGCCCGCCGTAGCCCGTCTAGATTTTTCTCTCGGCCTCTCTCTCTGTCCGGCTCCCCCTCTCTGTGTTCTAATTCCACGTTCTCTGTCACGTAGACCCGTGCTGTTTGTTTGTCCTCATCTCTCTCTGTCCAGCTCCTTGCTGCTATGTTTTATTTCTTCCCTCTCTGTCTGTCTTTGTAGCCCATTGCCGTTGTGTGGTTTGTTTTTTTTTTTTTCCTACTTGTTTCTTCATGTGTCTCTGTCTGCCTCCCAGTGCCTGATCTTTAATTCCTCCTTCCCTGTAGGCTGCTGTTCCTTTTCTCCATTCTACATTGTGTTCTCTTTGGTCTCCTGTTCTTATTCATCGATTCCCTCCTCGCCGCCCTGTGGCTTGTCCCCATTTTATTGTTGCGCCTCTCTCCCTCTCTCTGGCTTCTTGCCCCTGTTTTGAAAATTCCTCCCTCTCTTCTCTCTTCCCTGTTGGCCGTGTGATCTTCAGCCTTTCTCCATCTCTTTCTGCCCAGCTCTCTGTGTCTATTCATTAATTCTTCCCTCTCTGCCCTGTAGCCTGTAGCTTTTGTCCTTTCTCCATCTTGCTGTCTCTGGCTTCCCCATGACCCTGTTTTAGAATTGTTTCTCTCTCCTTTCTGTACGCATTGCGATTCCTTTTGCTCCCCATCTCCCTTTGTTTTGGGTGTTTTTTTGTTGTTGTTTTTCTGGCTCCCTGTCCCTAATTCTTAATTCTCTGCCTTCTCATGCTCTGTACCACGTAGCCCCATGGTTTGTTTTGTGGTGTTCCCTCCCCGGCCCCTTCCCTCCGTTGTTGGCTGTCTCGGCTCCCTGTCCCCGTGGCTTCATTCTTCCCTCTCTGCCCTGTTCTTGTCGCTTGTCTTGTCTGTCTCCATCGCGCTCGGTCCAGCTTCCTGCCCCTATTCTTCTTTCCTCCCTCGCTGTCGTGCTGCCTGCCCCAGGTTCTTTGTGCGTCTCCAGCCTGCTCCTCTTCCTTCTTTGTTGGTCTGTGTCCTGCTCTTCCCCTCTCTCTGCTGCCTCTCTTCCCCTCTCTCTGCTGCCTCTCTTCCCCTCTCTCTGCTGCCTCTCTTCCCCTCTCTCTGCTGCTTGTATCTCCACCTCCGTCAGGCTCCCTGTCCTTCTCTGGCCGTCCTGTTCCCTGCCTCGTGCCTTCTCACTACACGCACACACGCCCCCCCGCCCCCGTCCAGCCGGCTGCCGCTCTTCTCTTCTCTCTTCCTACTGTCCTGTGCCCTGCTCCTCACCTTTGGTGGCCTCCCCCTCTGCCCAGCAGCCCGTCGCTCCAGTAGCCAGGCGACGGACGGTCCCTTCCCTGCCAAACGCGGACAAGCACGTGCCGTGGTTTAGCCCCAGCTGGCAACTCTGCACCAGGGAGCTGCTTGCTCGCTCCACCCTCAGTGGGCTGGGGGAGAGAGCTGGAAGGGTAAAAGTGAGAAAAATCATGGGTTGAGATCAAGACTGTTTAATAGGTAAAGCAAAAGCTGTGCGTGGAAGCAAAGCAAGGAATTAATTCACTCCTCCTTTTCGGCGGGCAGGTGTTGAGCCACCTCTGGGAAAGCAGGGCTCTGTCATGTGTCATGGTTACTTAGGGAGAGAAATGCCGTAGCCCCCCCCCCCCCCCAAGGACTCCCCCTTCTTCCCCCAGCTGCGTGTGCTGAGCATGATGTCAAATGGTATGGAATATCCCTTTGGTCAGTTAGCTGGGAAAGCTTTCCCAGCTGTCCCAGCCTACTTGCTGGTGGGGCACTGAGAGAACCAGAAGAGGCCCTGACTGTGGAAGCAGTGCTCAGCAAGAACCAAAACATCTCTACATTATTAACGGTGTTTTGAGCATAAATCCAAAACGTATCCCTTCCTAGCTACTGTGGAGAAAATGAGCACTATCCCAGCCACCACCAGCTCCGTGCGGCTGCGGCAACGGCGGCCGAGGTGGCCTTGGGGCAGGGGGAGCGTTGGGGACCCTGAGCCACGAATCGCTCCTGGGACTTGTTACATGCGCGCCTGCACCAACACCTGCCCTCTCCTTTGGCCTGAGGGCTGCGTTTGCGCTCCCTTGGCGTGGGGCAAGGGGCTGTGACGGAGCCCAGGGGAGGAGGTGGTGCACTGTGGGGGTGAGGGGAGGGGGCCCCCCGTTGCTGCTGCGCCTCAGCTGTGGGCGGGGTCTGGCTGGAGGAGCCCCAGGTGCGGGCAGTGGGGCTGCCGGTGCCGGCTCCTCCCTGGAAAAGGGGTGGTGCCCTGCTCCGGGGGGCCAGTGTGAGCCGAGGGCGGAGCGGAGCGGAGCTGTGGCCGAGCGTCAGCGGGCTGCGAGTGTAGCGAGGGGGGAGGTGAGCGGGGGCTGGGTGGGGGGCCGCTGCGTGCCGGGTCAAGCCCCGAGGAGGGCTGCGGCGGGGCAGCGCCGGGTCGGAGCGGGCGGTGGGGAGAGCGAGGCTGTGCTGAGGGCTCGGTGGGGCTTCCGGGTGCATCGGCGGGAGGGACGGTGCCCCGCAGGGTGAGAGAGCGGGGAGGGCGGGCTCGCGGCGGGCCGGGAGCTGTGGTGGTGCGTCTGCCGGCTGGGCGGGCGGCCGTGTTGTGGCGCAGAGCATGGCGGGAGCTGTAGTCGTTGTGGCGGGGGGCTGCCGGGCGGCCGTGTTGTGGCGCAGAGCATGCCGGGAGCTGTAGTCCTTGCGGCGGGGGGCTGCCGGGCGGCCGTGTTGTGGCGCAGAGCATGCCGGGAGCTGTAGTCCTTGCGGCGCGCGGCTGCCGGGCGGCCGTGTTGTGGCGCAGAGCATGCCGGGAGCTGTAGTCCCTGTGGCGGGGGGCTGCCGGGCGGCCGTGTTGTGGCGCAGAGCATGGCGGGAGCTGTAGTCCTTGTGGCGGCTGGGCGGGCGGCCGTGTTGTGGCGCAGAGCATGCCGGGAGCTGTAGTCCTGGCGCAGTGGCTGCCGGCCCTGTCACGTGGCTCGCCGGGGCGCGGCGGGAGGCGCGGTGTTCCGGCGCTCGGGTGCCGGGCGGCCGTGCCGCGTACGGTACGCGCGGTGTATTTTTGGGGTTGGATTCGTGTTGATTTCTGGGGGCTTCCAGGTGCGGCCGCTCCCCGAGAAGCGGTGAGTTCCCCGGGAGCTGACAGAAGGGAAGAGGGAAAGGAGGAGGACCTTTTCCCCCTGCCCAGGGCGCAGACGATGGCCGCCGCCTCCCCGGCTCACCGGAGCTCCCGCTCAGCCTCCCCTGGCCCCCCCCTTGCCCCCCCCTTGCCCCGTGCGCCTGCCCGCAGCCCCGGCACCTCCCCTGAAGCGTGCTGCGTAGCCCTTGGCCGCCCCCAGGCCCTGTCGTGAAGGCAGCGAGCCGGCCCTCGAGCGCACTGGATTCCCCCTCGGCGCAGGGGCCCTTAGCAGTAGCGCGGGGAAGGGGCGGTGTGTCCAGAAGCCCCTGCGCAAGGAGGGGCTTTGGCCAGGGTCGATCGACGGTAATGACGGTCGCTGTTTCTTCTTTCCCTCTCGCAGAGACCGTGCTGAGGACGTGGTTGTCTGTCCTTCCCCCGGGGATGCCGTTGACTGCGGCCGTCTCAGGCTTGCGTGGCTTCTCTCTGCCCGGCGTTGCCATCCTCGCAGCGCGGGGGCGAAAAGGGACACACAGAGCCCTTCCCGGCTGTGGACAGGAGCTGCCTCGGCTGAAGCTGGAGACGCCAACGAAAGGTAAAGCAGAAGAAACTGAAGGCGCTCTGGCTGCCAGCTGCCTTCCTGCCGCAGGCAAGAGAGAGCCTGTCCCTGCAGGTGAGGGAGGGAGGATCCCCCTTCGTAGCCCGCAGCGGGCCAGGCCACCAACGTGCACCGCAGGGTCTGTACGCGTAACCGGGAGTTGGGTACGGGCGTGTAGTGCACGAGCGAGCTAGGCCACGTGCCTAGGAAGCCTCATCTCGTAAGAGCGGTAAGACACCCGTGTATCCTCTTTAGGTGCAGGACGGCCTAGAGTCTGGAGCTGCAGAAGAGGCAGGGCGGAGAGGAGGGGAAAGAAGCATCTGAACGGCTAAATTGTGCCAGCAGCGCTGAGAGCGAGAGTCGCGGTGAGTCCTGGGCCACTGGGGCCCCGTTGCCTCTCTTGTGCATCCTGGGCCCTCCCTGTCTCTCCCCTGGCCCCCTCTCTTTCCTTACCTGCTGCAAAATGTTTTTTTTTTTTTTTTTGGCGCCCCCCCGCCCCTTCTTTCTCCATCTTGCTCTGAGTGGCTCCCTGCCTCCCCGTCTTTTTGGTCCTCCCTCTCTCTGTCCTGTAGCCTGTGGCTACTTGTTTTTTCTCCGCCTCTCTCTGCCTGGCTCTGGCTCCGTTTTTATTTTTTTATTCCTCCTGCTCTGTCCTGTAGCCTGTCGGTATTTTGTCTTTCTCTGGCCCTCTTGGTCTGACTCCGTGTGTTACCGAAAAACGCGGTAAAATCGGAAACAACTCCTCAACGCCGATTTAGTATTAAAGAGCAGGCGTTCTTTATTCACGGCGCCGGATGCACGGGGGATTGCTCCTCCTGGCGTGCGTACCTCACACACCTTTCCCGTAGAATTTGTAGATCAAAATTTTACGTATTCATACATATTCATTATCGTCCTGTCTACTGATCGGTACAAACTGGCTCGTTCCGTATGTAAATCACTGCGCAGGCTCGGTGGTGGTCCGTGAGTCGGTGGTCGCGATCTCCCCCTGCCAGAATTGCCTTTTACCTTCTTGGCTCTTAATCTTGGCAGTCTTGGCTAGTTTTCTCAGTGCGCTACACGAAACCGCGTTTTGTCATCCTTTTCTGACAGAAGCACGTTGTCTGTTGTTCTGCTGACATTAACGATCGCCTAGGGACTAAAATGCAGATCGACAGATGCGCTGATTCGTACGCTCCGTGTTCCCGTAATGGAACACCGTCTCTGGTTGGTTGACTTCATCGCTTTGGTTACACCTGTTCCTGTTGTTCAGTTTCTTCTTTTTTGGCTTTGTGTGATTCTCTCTGTGATCCTGTTTTTCTCTGCCTCGCTTTTCCCAGCTCCCCGTCCCTCACTTTGAATACCCGTTATCCTTCACCAGCTCACTCTCCCTTGGTTGCCATCCCCGTTTCTGAGTTCCTCCTGCTTTGCCACGTAGCCCGTGACTTTTTTCTTAATCTCTCTCTGTCTGCCTCAACGCTCCCGCCGCGCTTTTTAGTTCGTCTGCTCTGCTCTGTACCCTGCTACTGTTCTTGCCTTTCTGAGTTCTTCTCTGTCCAGCTCCCTTTCCCTATTCTCGAATTCCTGTTCTTCCTGCACCCGCCGCTGTTCCCTGTGATCTCCGTCTCTCTCTGTCCAGCTCCCTGTCCCTAGGTTTTAATTCCTGCCTCTGCCCGCCGTAGCCCGTCTAGATTTTTCTCTCGGCCTCTCTCTCTGTCCGGCTCCCCCTCTCTGTGTTCTAATTCCACGTTCTCTGTCACGTAGACCCGTGCTGTTTGTTTGTCCTCATCTCTCTCTGTCCAGCTCCTTGCTGCTATGTTTTATTTCTTCCCTCTCTGTCTGTCTTTGTAGCCCATTGCCGTTGTGTGGTTTGTTTTTTTTTTTTTCCTACTTGTTTCTTCATGTGTCTCTGTCTGCCTCCCAGTGCCTGATCTTTAATTCCTCCTTCCCTGTAGGCTGCTGTTCCTTTTCTCCATTCTACATTGTGTTCTCTTTGGTCTCCTGTTCTTATTCATCGATTCCCTCCTCGCCGCCCTGTGGCTTGTCCCCATTTTATTGTTGCGCCTCTCTCCCTCTCTCTGGCTTCTTGCCCCTGTTTTGAAAATTCCTCCCTCTCTTCTCTCTTCCCTGTTGGCCGTGTGATCTTCAGCCTTTCTCCATCTCTTTCTGCCCAGCTCTCTGTGTCTATTCATTAATTCTTCCCTCTCTGCCCTGTAGCCTGTAGCTTTTGTCCTTTCTCCATCTTGCTGTCTCTGGCTTCCCCATGACCCTGTTTTAGAATTGTTTCTCTCTCCTTTCTGTACGCATTGCGATTCCTTTTGCTCCCCATCTCCCTTTGTTTTGGGTGTTTTTTTGTTGTTGTTTTTCTGGCTCCCTGTCCCTAATTCTTAATTCTCTGCCTTCTCATGCTCTGTACCACGTAGCCCCATGGTTTGTTTTGTGGTGTTCCCTCCCCGGCCCCTTCCCTCCGTTGTTGGCTGTCTCGGCTCCCTGTCCCCGTGGCTTCATTCTTCCCTCTCTGCCCTGTTCTTGTCGCTTGTCTTGTCTGTCTCCATCGCGCTCGGTCCAGCTTCCTGCCCCTATTCTTCTTTCCTCCCTCGCTGTCGTGCTGCCTGCCCCAGGTTCTTTGTGCGTCTCCAGCCTGCTCCTCTTCCTTCTTTGTTGGTCTGTGTCCTGCTCTTCCCCTCTCTCTGCTGCCTCTCTTCCCCTCTCTCTGCTGCCTCTCTTCCCCTCTCTCTGCTGCCTCTCTTCCCCTCTCTCTGCTGCTTGTATCTCCACCTCCGTCAGGCTCCCTGTCCTTCTCTGGCCGTCCTGTTCCCTGCCTCGTGCCTTCTCACTACACGCACACACGCCCCCCCGCCCCCGTCCAGCCGGCTGCCGCTCTTCTCTTCTCTCTTCCTACTGTCCTGTGCCCTGCTCCTCACCTTTGGTGGCCTCCCCCTCTGCCCAGCAGCCCGTCGCTCCAGTAGCCAGGCGACGGACGGTCCCTTCCCTGCCAAACGCGGACAAGCACGTGCCGTGGTTTAGCCCCAGCTGGCAACTCTGCACCAGGGAGCTGCTTGCTCGCTCCACCCTCAGTGGGCTGGGGGAGAGAGCTGGAAGGGTAAAAGTGAGAAAAATCATGGGTTGAGATCAAGACTGTTTAATAGGTAAAGCAAAAGCTGTGCGTGGAAGCAAAGCAAGGAATTAATTCACTCCTCCTTTTCGGTGGGCAGGTGTTGAGCCACCTCTGGGAAAGCAGGGCTCTGTCATGTGTCATGGTTACTTAGGGAGAGAAATGCCGTAGCCCCCCCCCCCCCCAAGGACTCCCCCTTCTTCCCCCAGCTGCGTGTGCTGAGCATGATGTCAAATGGTATGGAATATCCCTTTGGTCAGTTAGCTGGGAAAGCTTTCCCAGCTGTCCCAGCCTACTTGCTGGTGGGGCACTGAGAGAACCAGAAGAGGCCCTGACTGTGGAAGCAGTGCTCAGCAAGAACCAAAACATCTCTACATTATTAACGGTGTTTTGAGCATAAATCCAAAACGTATCCCTTCCTAGCTACTGTGGAGAAAATGAGCACTATCCCAGCCACCACCAGCTCCGTGCGGCTGCGGCAACGGCGGCCGAGGTGGCCTTGGGGCAGGGGGAGCGTTGGGGACCCTGAGCCACGAATCGCTCCTGGGACTTGTTACGTGCGCGCCTGCACAAACACCTGCCCTCTCCTTTGGCCTGAGGGCTGCGTTTGCGCTCCCTTGGCGTGGGGCAAGGGGCTGTGACGGAGCCCAGGGGAGGAGGTGGTGCACTGTGGGGGTGAGGGGAGGGGGCCCCCCGTTGCTGCTGCGCCTCAGCTGTGGGCGGGGTCTGGCTGGAGGAGCCCCAGGTGCGGGCAGTGGGGCTGCCGGTGCCGGCTCCTCGCTGGAAAAGGGGTGGTGCCCTGCTCCGGGGGGCCAGTGCGAGCCGAGGGCGGAGCGGAGCGGAGCTGTGGCCGAGCGTCAGCGGGCTGCGAGTGTAGCGAGGGAGGAGGTGAGCGGGGGCTGGGTGGGGGGCCGCTGCGTGCCGGGTCAAGCCCCGAGGAGGGCTGCGGCGGGGCAGCGCCGGGTCGGAGCGGGCGGTGGGGAGAGCGAGGCTGTGCTGAGGGCTCGGTGGGGCTTCCGGGTGCATCGGCGGGAGGGACGGTGCCCCGCAGGGTGAGAGAGCGGGGAGGGCGGGCTCGCGGCGTGGCGGGAGCTGTGGTGGTGTGTCTGCCGGCTGGGCGGGCGGCCATGTTGTGGCGCAGAGCGTGCCGGGAGCTGTAGTCGTTGTGGCGGGGGGCTGCCGGGCGGCCGTGTTGTGGCGCAGAGCATGCCGGGAGCTGTAGTCCTTGTGGCGGGGGGCTGCCGGGCGGCCGTGTTGTGGCGCAGAGCATGGCGGGAGCTGTAGTCCTGGCGCAGTGGCTGCCGGCCCTGTCACGTGGCTCGCCGGGGCGCGGCGGGAGGCGCGGTGTTCCGGCGCTCGGGTGCCGGGCGGCCGTGCCGCGTACGGTACGCGCGGTGTATTTTTGGGGTTGGATTCGTGTTGATTTCTGGGGGCTTCCAGGTGCGGCCGCTCCCCGAGAAGCGGTGAGTTCCCCGGGAGCTGACAGAAGGGAAGAGGGAAAGGAGGAGGACCTTTTCCCCCTGCCCAGGGCGCAGACGATGGCCGCCGCCTCCCCGGCTCACCGGAGCTCCCGCTCAGCCTCCCCTGGCCCCCCCCTTGCCCCGTGCGCCTGCCCGCAGCCCCGGCACCTCCCCTGAAGCGTGCTGCGTAGCCCTTGGCCGCCCCCAGGCCCTGTCGTGAAGGCAGCGAGCCGGCCCTCGAGCGCACTGGATTCCCCCTCGGCGCAGGGGCCCTTAGCAGTAGCGCGGGGAAGGGGCGGTGTGTCCAGAAGCCCCTGCGCAAGGAGGGGCTTTGGCCAGGGTCGATCGACGGTAATGACGGTCGCTGTTTCTTCTTTCCCTCTCGCAGAGACCGTGCTGAGGACGTGGTTGTCTGTCCTTCCCCCGGGGATGCCGTTGACTGCGGCCGTCTCAGGCTTGCGTGGCTTCTCTCTGCCCGGCGTTGCCATCCTCGCAGCGCGGGGGCGAAAAGGGACACACAGAGCCCTTCCCGGCTGTGGACAGGAGCTGCCTCGGCTGAAGCTGGAGACGCCAACGAAAGGTAAAGCAGAAGAAACTGAAGGCGCTCTGGCTGCCAGCTGCCTTCCTGCCGCAGGCAAGAGAGAGCCTGTCCCTGCAGGTGAGGGAGGGAGGATCCCCCTTCGTAGCCCGCAGCGGGCCAGGCCACCAACGTGCACCGCAGGGTCTGTACGCGTAACCGGGAGTTGGGTACGGGCGTGTAGTGCACGAGCGAGCTAGGCCACGTGCCTAGGAAGCCTCATCTCGTAAGAGCGGTAAGACACCCGTGTATCCTCTTTAGGTGCAGGACGGCCTAGAGTCTGGAGCTGCAGAAGAGGCAGGGCGGAGAGGAGGGGAAAGAAGCATCTGAACGGCTAAATTGTGCCAGCAGCGCTGAGAGCGAGAGTCGCGGTGAGTCCTGGGCCACTGGGGCCCCGTTGCCTCTCTTGTGCATCCTGGGCCCTCCCTGTCTCTCCCCTGGCCCCCTCTCTTTCCTTACCTGCTGCAAAATGGTTTTTTTTTTTTTTTTGGCGCCCCCCCGCCCCTTCTTTCTCCATCTTGCTCTGAGTGGCTCCCTGCCTCCCCGTCTTTTTGGTCCTCCCTCTCTCTGTCCTGTAGCCTGTGGCTACTTGTTTTTTCTCCGCCTCTCTCTGCCTGGCTCTGGCTCCGTTTTTATTTTTTTATTCCTCCTGCTCTGTCCTGTAGCCTGTCGGTATTTTGTCTTTCTCTGGCCCTCTTGGTCTGACTCCGTGTGTTACCGAAAAACGCGGTAAAATCGGAAACAACTCCTCAACGCCGATTTAGTATTAAAGAGCAGGCGTTCTTTATTCACGGCGCCGGATGCACGGGGGATCGCTCCTCCTGGCGTGCGTACCTCACACACCTTTCCCGTAGAATTTGTAGATCAAAATTTTACGTATTCATACATATTCATTATCGTCCTGTCTACTGATCGGTACAAACTGGCTCGTTCCGTATGTAAATCACTGCGCAGGCTCGGTGGTGGTCCGTGAGTCGGTGGTCGCGATCTCCCCCTGCCAGAATTGCCTTTTACCTTCTTGGCTCTTAATCTTGGCAGTCTTGGCTAGTTTTCTCAGTGCGCTACACGAAACCGCGTTTTGTCATCCTTTTCTGACAGAAGCACGTTGTCTGTTGTTCTGCTGACATTAACGATCGCCTAGGGACTAAAATGCAGATCGACAGATGCGCTGATTCGTACGCTCCGTGTTCCCGTAATGGAACACCGTCTCTGGTTGGTTGACTTCATCGCTTTGGTTACACCTGTTCCTGTTGTTCAGTTTCTTCTTTTTTGGCTTTGTGTGATTCTCTCTGTGATCCTGTTTTTCTCTGCCTCGCTTTTCCCAGCTCCCCGTCCCTCACTTTGAATACCCGTTATCCTTCACCAGCTCACTCTCCCTTGGTTGCCATCCCCGTTTCTGAGTTCCTCCTGCTTTGCCACGTAGCCCGTGACTTTTTTCTTAATCTCTCTCTGTCTGCCTCAACGCTCCCGCCGCGCTTTTTAGTTCGTCTGCTCTGCTCTGTACCCTGCTACTGTTCTTGCCTTTCTGAGTTCTTCTCTGTCCAGCTCCCTTTCCCTATTCTCGAATTCCTGTTCTTCCTGCACCCGCCGCTGTTCCCTGTGATCTCCGTCTCTCTCTGTCCAGCTCCCTGTCCCTAGGTTTTAATTCCTGCCTCTGCCCGCCGTAGCCCGTCTAGATTTTTCTCTCGGCCTCTCTCTCTGTCCGGCTCCCCCTCTCTGTGTTCTAATTCCACGTTCTCTGTCACGTAGACCCGTGCTGTTTGTTTGTCCTCATCTCTCTCTGTCCAGCTCCTTGCTGCTATGTTTTATTTCTTCCCTCTCTGTCTGTCTTTGTAGCCCATTGCCGTTGTGTGGTTTGTTTTTTTTTTTTTCCTACTTGTTTCTTCATGTGTCTCTGTCTGCCTCCCAGTGCCTGATCTTTAATTCCTCCTTCCCTGTAGGCTGCTGTTCCTTTTCTCCATTCTACATTGTGTTCTCTTTGGTCTCCTGTTCTTATTCATCGATTCCCTCCTCGCCGCCCTGTGGCCTGTCCCCATTTTATTGTTGCGCCTCTCTCCCTCTCTCTGGCTTCTTGCCCCTGTTTTGAAAATTCCTCCCTCTCTTCTCTCTTCCCTGTTGGCCGTGTGATCTTCAGCCTTTCTCCATCTCTTTCTGCCCAGCTCTCTGTGTCTATTCATTAATTCTTCCCTCTCTGCCCTGTAGCCTGTAGCTTTTGTCCTTTCTCCATCTTGCTGTCTCTGGCTTCCCCATGACCCTGTTTTAGAATTGTTTCTCTCTCCTTTCTGTACGCATTGCGATTCCTTTTGCTCCCCATCTCCCTTTGTTTTGGGTGTTTTTTTGTTGTTGTTTTTCTGGCTCCCTGTCCCTAATTCTTAATTCTCTGCCTTCTCATGCTCTGTACCACGTAGCCCCATGGTTTGTTTTGTGGTGTTCCCTCCCCGGCCCCTTCCCTCCGTTGTTGGCTGTCTCGGCTCCCTGTCCCCGTGGCTTCATTCTTCCCTCTCTGCCCTGTTCTTGTCGCTTGTCTTGTCTGTCTCCATCGCGCTCGGTCCAGCTTCCTGCCCCTATTCTTCTTTCCTCCCTCGCTGTCGTGCTGCCTGCCCCAGGTTCTTTGTGCGTCTCCAGCCTGCTCCTCTTCCTTCTTTGTTGGTCTGTGTCCTGCTCTTCCCCTCTCTCTGCTGCCTCTCTTCCCCTCTCTCTGCTGCCTCTCTTCCCCTCTCTCTGCTGCCTCTCTTCCCCTCTCTCTGCTGCCTCTCTTCCCCTCTCTCTGCTGCCTCTCTTCCCCTCTCTCTGCTGCTTGTATCTCCACCTCCGTCAGGCTCCCTGTCCTTCTCTGGCCGTCCTGTTCCCTGCCTCGTGCCTTCTCACTACACGCACACACGCCCCCCCGCCCCCGTCCAGCCGGCTGCCGCTCTTCTCTTCTCTCTTCCTACTGTCCTGTGCCCTGCTCCTCACCTTTGGTGGCCTCCCCCTCTGCCCAGCAGCCCGTCGCTCCAGTAGCCAGGCGACGGACGGTCCCTTCCCTGCCAAACGCGGACAAGCACGTGCCGTGGTTTAGCCCCAGCTGGCAACTCTGCACCAGGGAGCTGCTTGCTCGCTCCACCCTCAGTGGGCTGGGGGAGAGAGCTGGAAGGGTAAAAGTGAGAAAAATCATGGGTTGAGATCAAGACTGTTTAATAGGTAAAGCAAAAGCTGTGCGTGGAAGCAAAGCAAGGAATTAATTCACTCCTCCTTTTCGGCGGGCAGGTGTTGAGCCACCTCTGGGAAAGCAGGGCTCTGTCATGTGTCATGGTTACTTAGGGAGAGAAATGCCGTAGCCCCCCCCCCCCCCAAGGACTCCCCCTTCTTCCCCCAGCTGCGTGTGCTGAGCATGATGTCAAATGGTATGGAATATCCCTTTGGTCAGTTAGCTGGGAAAGCTTTCCCAGCTGTCCCAGCCTACTTGCTGGTGGGGCACTGAGAGAACCAGAAGAGGCCCTGACTGTGGAAGCAGTGCTCAGCAAGAACCAAAACATCTCTACATTATTAACGGTGTTTTGAGCATAAATCCAAAACGTATCCCTTCCTAGCTACTGTGGAGAAAATGAGCACTATCCCAGCCACCACCAGCTCCGTGCGGCTGCGGCAACGGCGGCCGAGGTGGCCTTGGGGCAGGGGGAGCGTTGGGGACCCTGAGCCACGAATCGCTCCTGGGACTTGTTACGTGCGCGCCTGCACAAACACCTGCCCTCTCCTTTGGCCTGAGGGCTGCGTTTGCGCTCCCTTGGCGTGGGGCAAGGGGCTGTGACGGAGCCCAGGGGAGGAGGTGGTGCACTGTGGGGGTGAGGGGAGGGGGCCCCCCGTTGCTGCTGCGCCTCAGCTGTGGGCGGGGTCTGGCTGGAGGAGCCCCAGGTGCGGGCAGTGGGGCTGCCGGTGCCGGCTCCTCCCTGGAAAAGGGGTGGTGCCCTGCTCCGGGGGGCCAGTGTGAGCCGAGGGCGGAGCGGAGCGGAGCTGTGGCCGAGCGTCAGCGGGCTGCGAGTGTAGCGAGGGAGGAGGTGAGCGGGGGCTGGGTGGTGGGCCGCTGCGTGCCGGGTCAAGCCCCGAGGAGGGCTGCGGCGGGGCAGCGGCGGGTCGGAGCGGGCGGTGGGGAGAGCGAGGCTGTGCTGAGGGCTCGGTGGGGCTTCCGGGTGCATCGGCGGGAGGGACGGTGCCCCGCAGGGTGAGAGAGCGGGGAGGGCGGGCTCGCGGCGTGGCGGGAGCTGTGGTGGTGCGTGTGGCGGCTGGGCGGGCGGCCGTGTTGTGGCGCAGAGCATGGCGGGAGCTGTAGTCCCTGTGGCGGGGGGCTGCCGGGCGGCCGTGTTGTGGCGCAGAGCATGGCGGGAGCTGTAGTCCTTGTGGCGGCTGGGCGGGCGGCCGTGTTGTGGCGCAGAGCGTGCCGGGAGCTGTAGTCCTTGTGGCGGGGGGCTGCCGGGCGGCCGTGTTGTGGCGCAGAGCATGGCGGGAGCTGTAGTCCTTGTGGCGGGGGGCTGCCGGGCGGCCGTGTTGTGGCGCAGAGCATGCCGGGAGCTGTAGTCCTGGCGCAGTGGCTGCCGGCCCTGTCACGTGGCTCGCCGGGGCGTGGCGGGAGGCGCGGTGTTCCGGCGCTCGGGTGCCGGGCGGCCGTGCCGCGTACGGTACGCGCGGTGTATTTTTGGGGTTGGATTCGTGTTGATTTCTGGGGGCTTCCAGGTGCGGCCGCTCCCCGAGAAGCGGTGAGTTCCCCGGGAGCTGACAGAAGGGAAGAGGGAAAGGAGGAGGACCTTTTCCCCCTGCCCAGGGCGCAGACGATGGCCGCCGCCTCCCCGGCTCACCGGAGCTCCCGCTCAGCCTCCCCTGGCCCCCCCCTTGCCCCGTGCGCCTGCCCGCAGCCCCGGCACCTCCCCTGAAGCGTGCTGCGTAGCCCTTGGCCGCCCCCAGGCCCTGTCGTGAAGGCAGCGAGCCGGCCCTCGAGCGCACTGGATTCCCCCTCGGCGCAGGGGCCCTTAGCAGTAGCGCGGGGAAGGGGCGGTGTGTCCAGAAGCCCCTGCGCAAGGAGGGGCTTTGGCCAGGGTCGATCGACGGTAATGACGGTCGCTGTTTCTTCTTTCCCTCTCGCAGAGACCGTGCTGAGGACGTGGTTGTCTGTCCTTCCCCCGGGGATGCCGTTGACTGCGGCCGTCTCAGGCTTGCGTGGCTTCTCTCTGCCCGGCGTTGCCATCCTCGCAGCGCGGGGGCGAAAAGGGACACACAGAGCCCTTCCCGGCTGTGGACAGGAGCTGCCTCGGCTGAAGCTGGAGACGCCAACGAAAGGTAAAGCAGAAGAAACTGAAGGCGCTCTGGCTGCCAGCTGCCTTCCTGCCGCAGGCAAGAGAGAGCCTGTCCCTGCAGGTGAGGGAGGGAGGATCCCCCTTCGTAGCCCGCAGCGGGCCAGGCCACCAACGTGCACCGCAGGGTCTGTACGCGTAACCGGGAGTTGGGTACGGGCGTGTAGTGCACGAGCGAGCTAGGCCACGTGCCTAGGAAGCCTCATCTCGTAAGAGCGGTAAGACACCCGTGTATCCTCTTTAGGTGCAGGACGGCCTAGAGTCTGGAGCTGCAGAAGAGGCAGGGCGGAGAGGAGGGGAAAGAAGCATCTGAACGGCTAAATTGTGCCAGCAGCGCTGAGAGCGAGAGTCGCGGTGAGTCCTGGGCCACTGGGGCCCCGTTGCCTCTCTTGTGCATCCTGGGCCCTCCCTGTCTCTCCCCTGGCCCCCTCTCTTTCCTTACCTGCTGCAAAATGGTTTTTTTTTTTTTTTTGGCGCCCCCCCGCCCCTTCTTTCTCCATCTTGCTCTGAGTGGCTCCCTGCCTCCCCGTCTTTTTGGTCCTCCCTCTCTCTGTCCTGTAGCCTGTGGCTACTTGTTTTTTCTCCGCCTCTCTCTGCCTGGCTCTGGCTCCGTTTTTATTTTTTTATTCCTCCTGCTCTGTCCTGTAGCCTGTCGGTATTTTGTCTTTCTCTGGCCCTCTTGGTCTGACTCCGTGTGTTACCGAAAAACGCGGTAAAATCGGAAACAACTCCTCAACGCCGATTTAGTATTAAAGAGCAGGCGTTCTTTATTCACGGCGCCGGATGCACGGGGGATTGCTCCTCCTGGCGTGCGTACCTCACACACCTTTCCCGTAGAATTTGTAGATCAAAATTTTACGTATTCATACATATTCATTATCGTCCTGTCTACTGATCGGTACAAACTGGCTCGTTCCGTATGTAAATCACTGCGCAGGCTCGGTGGTGGTCCGTGAGTCGGTGGTCGCGATCTCCCCCTGCCAGAATTGCCTTTTACCTTCTTGGCTCTTAATCTTGGCAGTCTTGGCTAGTTTTCTCAGTGCGCTACACGAAACCGCGTTTTGTCATCCTTTTCTGACAGAAGCACGTTGTCTGTTGTTCTGCTGACATTAACGATCGCCTAGGGACTAAAATGCAGATCGACAGATGCGCTGATTCGTACGCTCCGTGTTCCCGTAATGGAACACCGTCTCTGGTTGGTTGACTTCATCGCTTTGGTTACACCTGTTCCTGTTGTTCAGTTTCTTCTTTTTTGGCTTTGTGTGATTCTCTCTGTGATCCTGTTTTTCTCTGCCTCGCTTTTCCCAGCTCCCCGTCCCTCACTTTGAATACCCGTTATCCTTCACCAGCTCACTCTCCCTTGGTTGCCATCCCCGTTTCTGAGTTCCTCCTGCTTTGCCACGTAGCCCGTGACTTTTTTCTTAATCTCTCTCTGTCTGCCTCAACGCTCCCGCCGCGCTTTTTAGTTCGTCTGCTCTGCTCTGTACCCTGCTACTGTTCTTGCCTTTCTGAGTTCTTCTCTGTCCAGCTCCCTTTCCCTATTCTCGAATTCCTGTTCTTCCTGCACCCGCCGCTGTTCCCTGTGATCTCCGTCTCTCTCTGTCCAGCTCCCTGTCCCTAGGTTTTAATTCCTGCCTCTGCCCGCCGTAGCCCGTCTAGATTTTTCTCTCGGCCTCTCTCTCTGTCCGGCTCCCCCTCTCTGTGTTCTAATTCCACGTTCTCTGTCACGTAGACCCGTGCTGTTTGTTTGTCCTCATCTCTCTCTGTCCAGCTCCTTGCTGCTATGTTTTATTTCTTCCCTCTCTGTCTGTCTTTGTAGCCCATTGCCGTTGTGTGGTTTGTTTTTTTTTTTTTCCTACTTGTTTCTTCATGTGTCTCTGTCTGCCTCCCAGTGCCTGATCTTTAATTCCTCCTTCCCTGTAGGCTGCTGTTCCTTTTCTCCATTCTACATTGTGTTCTCTTTGGTCTCCTGTTCTTATTCATCGATTCCCTCCTCGCCGCCCTGTGGCCTGTCCCCATTTTATTGTTGCGCCTCTCTCCCTCTCTCTGGCTTCTTGCCCCTGTTTTGAAAATTCCTCCCTCTCTTCTCTCTTCCCTGTTGGCCGTGTGATCTTCAGCCTTTCTCCATCTCTTTCTGCCCAGCTCTCTGTGTCTATTCATTAATTCTTCCCTCTCTGCCCTGTAGCCTGTAGCTTTTGTCCTTTCTCCATCTTGCTGTCTCTGGCTTCCCCATGACCCTGTTTTAGAATTGTTTCTCTCTCCTTTCTGTACGCATTGCGATTCCTTTTGCTCCCCATCTCCCTTTGTTTTGGGTGTTTTTTTGTTGTTGTTTTTCTGGCTCCCTGTCCCTAATTCTTAATTCTCTGCCTTCTCATGCTCTGTACCACGTAGCCCCATGGTTTGTTTTGTGGTGTTCCCTCCCCGGCCCCTTCCCTCCGTTGTTGGCTGTCTCGGCTCCCTGTCCCCGTGGCTTCATTCTTCCCTCTCTGCCCTGTTCTTGTCGCTTGTCTTGTCTGTCTCCATCGCGCTCGGTCCAGCTTCCTGCCCCTATTCTTCTTTCCTCCCTCGCTGTCGTGCTGCCTGCCCCAGGTTCTTTGTGCGTCTCCAGCCTGCTCCTCTTCCTTCTTTGTTGGTCTGTGTCCTGCTCTTCCCCTCTCTCTGCTGCCTCTCTTCCCCTCTCTCTGCTGCCTCTCTTCCCCTCTCTCTGCTGCCTCTCTTCCCCTCTCTCTGCTGCCTCTCTTCCCCTCTCTCTGCTGCTTGTATCTCCACCTCCGTCAGGCTCCCTGTCCTTCTCTGGCCGTCCTGTTCCCTGCCTCGTGCCTTCTCACTACACGCACACACGCCCCCCCGCCCCCGTCCAGCCGGCTGCCGCTCTTCTCTTCTCTCTTCCTACTGTCCTGTGCCCTGCTCCTCACCTTTGGTGGCCTCCCCCTCTGCCCAGCAGCCCGTCGCTCCAGTAGCCAGGCGACGGACGGTCCCTTCCCTGCCAAACGCGGACAAGCACGTGCCGTGGTTTAGCCCCAGCTGGCAACTCTGCACCAGGGAGCTGCTTGCTCGCTCCACCCTCAGTGGGCTGGGGGAGAGAGCTGGAAGGGTAAAAGTGAGAAAAATCATGGGTTGAGATCAAGACTGTTTAATAGGTAAAGCAAAAGCTGTGCGTGGAAGCAAAGCAAGGAATTAATTCACTCCTCCTTTTCGGCGGGCAGGTGTTGAGCCACCTCTGGGAAAGCAGGGCTCTGTCATGTGTCATGGTTACTTAGGGAGAGAAATGCCGTAGCCCCCCCCCCCCCCAAGGACTCCCCCTTCTTCCCCCAGCTGCGTGTGCTGAGCATGATGTCAAATGGTATGGAATATCCCTTTGGTCAGTTAGCTGGGAAAGCTTTCCCAGCTGTCCCAGCCTACTTGCTGGTGGGGCACTGAGAGAACCAGAAGAGGCCCTGACTGTGGAAGCAGTGCTCAGCAAGAACCAAAACATCTCTACATTATTAACGGTGTTTTGAGCATAAATCCAAAACGTATCCCTTCCTAGCTACTGTGGAGAAAATGAGCACTATCCCAGCCACCACCAGCTCCGTGCGGCTGCGGCAACGGCGGCCGAGGTGGCCTTGGGGCAGGGGGAGCGTTGGGGACCCTGAGCCACGAATCGCTCCTGGGACTTGTTACGTGCGCGCCTGCACAAACACCTGCCCTCTCCTTTGGCCTGAGGGCTGCGTTTGCGCTCCCTTGGCGTGGGGCAAGGGGCTGTGACGGAGCCCAGGGGAGGAGGTGGTGCACTGTGGGGGTGAGGGGAGGGGGCCCCCCGTTGCTGCTGCGCCTCAGCTGTGGGCGGGGTCTGGCTGGAGGAGCCCCAGGTGCGGGCAGTGGGGCTGGCGGTGCCGGCTCCTCCCTGGAAAAGGGGTGGTGCCCTGCTCCGGGGGGCCAGTGCGAGCCGAGGGCGGAGCGGAGCGGAGCTGTGGCCGAGCGTCAGCGGGCTGCGAGTGTAGCGAGGGAGGAGGTGAGCGGGGGCTGGGTGGGGGGCCGCTGCGTGCCGGGTCAAGCCCCGAGGAGGGCTGCGGCGGGGCAGCGGCGGGTCGGAGCGGGCGGTGGGGAGAGCGAGGCTGTGCTGAGGGCTCGGTGGGGCTTCCGGGTGCATCGGCGGGAGGGTCGGTGCCCCGCAGGGTGAGAGAGCGGGGAGGGCGGGCTCGCGGCGTGGCGGGAGCTGTGGTGGTGCGTGTGGCGGCTGGGCGGGCGGCCATGTTGTGGCGCAGAGCATGGCGGGAGCTGTAGTCCCTGTGGCGGGGGGCTGCCGGGCGGCCGTGTTGTGGCGCAGAGCATGGCGGGAGCTGTAGTCCTTGTGGCGGGGGGCTGCCGTGCGGCCGTGTTGTGGCGCAGAGCATGGCGGGAGCTGTAGTCCTTGCGGCGGGGGGCTGCCGGGCGGCCGTGTTGTGGCGCAGAGCATGCCGGGAGCTGTAGTCCTTGCGGCGGGGGGCTGCCGGGCGGCCGTGTTGTGGCGCAGAGCATGCCGGGAGCTGTAGTCCTTGCGGCGGGGGGCTGCCGGGCGGCCGTGTTGTGGCGCAGAGCGTGCCGGGAGCTGTAGTCCTTGCGGCGGGGGGCTGCCGGGCGGCCGTGTTGTGGCGCAGAGCATGGCGGGAGCTGTAGTCGTTGTGGCGGGGGGCTGCCGGGCGGCCGTGTTGTGGCGCAGAGCATGCCGGGAGCTGTAGTCCTTGTGGCGGCTGGGCGGGCGGCCGTGTTGTGGCGCAGAGCATGCCGGGAGCTGTAGTCCTGGCGCAGTGGCTGCCGGCCCTGTCACGTGGCTCGCCGGGGCGTGGCGGGAGGCGCGGTGTTCCGGCGCTCGGGTGCCGGGCGGCCGTGCCGCGTACGGTAGGCGCGGTGTATTTTTGGGGTTGGATTCGTGTTGATTTCTGGGGGCTTCCAGGTGCGGCCGCTCCCCGAGAAGCGGTGAGTTCCCCGGGAGCTGACAGAAGGGAAGAGGGAAAGGAGGAGGACCTTTTCCCCCTGCCCAGGGCGCAGACGATGGCCGCCGCCTCCCCGGCTCACCGGAGCTCCCGCTCAGCCTCCCCTGGCCCCCCCCTTGCCCCGTGCGCCTGCCCGCAGCCCCGGCACCTCCCCTGAAGCGTGCTGCGTAGCCCTTGGCCGCCCCCAGGCCCTGTCGTGAAGGCAGCGAGCCGGCCCTCGAGCGCACTGGATTCCCCCTCGGCGCAGGGGCCCTTAGCAGTAGCGCGGGGAAGGGGCGGTGTGTCCAGAAGCCCCTGCGCAAGGAGGGGCTTTGGCCAGGGTCGATCGACGGTAATGACGGTCGCTGTTTCTTCTTTCCCTCTCGCAGAGACCGTGCTGAGGACGTGGTTGTCTGTCCTTCCCCCGGGGATGCCGTTGACTGCGGCCGTCTCAGGCTTGCGTGGCTTCTCTCTGCCCGGCGTTGCCATCCTCGCAGCGCGGGGGCGAAAAGGGACACACAGAGCCCTTCCCGGCTGTGGACAGGAGCTGCCTCGGCTGAAGCTGGAGACGCCAACGAAAGGTAAAGCAGAAGAAACTGAAGGCGCTCTGGCTGCCAGCTGCCTTCCTGCCGCAGGCAAGAGAGAGCCTGTCCCTGCAGGTGAGGGAGGGAGGATCCCCCTTCGTAGCCCGCAGCGGGCCAGGCCACCAACGTGCACCGCAGGGTCTGTACGCGTAACCGGGAGTTGGGTACGGGCGTGTAGTGCACGAGCGAGCTAGGCCACGTGCCTAGGAAGCCTCATCTCGTAAGAGCGGTAAGACACCCGTGTATCCTCTTTAGGTGCAGGACGGCCTAGAGTCTGGAGCTGCAGAAGAGGCAGGGCGGAGAGGAGGGGAAAGAAGCATCTGAACGGCTAAATTGTGCCAGCAGCGCTGAGAGCGAGAGTCGCGGTGAGTCCTGGGCCACTGGGGCCCCGTTGCCTCTCTTGTGCATCCTGGGCCCTCCCTGTCTCTCCCCTGGCCCCCTCTCTTTCCTTACCTGCTGCAAAATGGTTTTTTTTTTTTTTTTGGCGCCCCCCCGCCCCTTCTTTCTCCATCTTGCTCTGAGTGGCTCCCTGCCTCCCCGTCTTTTTGGTCCTCCCTCTCTCTGTCCTGTAGCCTGTGGCTACTTGTTTTTTCTCCGCCTCTCTCTGCCTGGCTCTGGCTCCGTTTTTATTTTTTTATTCCTCCTGCTCTGTCCTGTAGCCTGTCGGTATTTTGTCTTTCTCTGGCCCTCTTGGTCTGACTCCGTGTGTTACCGAAAAACGCGGTAAAATCGGAAACAACTCCTCAACGCCGATTTAGTATTAAAGAGCAGGCGTTCTTTATTCACGGCGCCGGATGCACGGGGGATCGCTCCTCCTGGCGTGCGTACCTCACACACCTTTCCCGTAGAATTTGTAGATCAAAATTTTACGTATTCATACATATTCATTATCGTCCTGTCTACTGATCGGTACAAACTGGCTCGTTCCGTATGTAAATCACTGCGCAGGCTCGGTGGTGGTCCGTGAGTCGGTGGTCGCGATCTCCCCCTGCCAGAATTGCCTTTTACCTTCTTGGCTCTTAATCTTGGCAGTCTTGGCTAGTTTTCTCAGTGCGCTACACGAAACCGCGTTTTGTCATCCTTTTCTGACAGAAGCACGTTGTCTGTTGTTCTGCTGACATTAACGATCGCCTAGGGACTAAAATGCAGATCGACAGATGCGCTGATTCGTACGCTCCGTGTTCCCGTAATGGAACACCGTCTCTGGTTGGTTGACTTCATCGCTTTGGTTACACCTGTTCCTGTTGTTCAGTTTCTTCTTTTTTGGCTTTGTGTGATTCTCTCTGTGATCCTGTTTTTCTCTGCCTCGCTTTTCCCAGCTCCCCGTCCCTCACTTTGAATACCCGTTATCCTTCACCAGCTCACTCTCCCTTGGTTGCCATCCCCGTTTCTGAGTTCCTCCTGCTTTGCCACGTAGCCCGTGACTTTTTTCTTAATCTCTCTCTGTCTGCCTCAACGCTCCCGCCGCGCTTTTTAGTTCGTCTGCTCTGCTCTGTACCCTGCTACTGTTCTTGCCTTTCTGAGTTCTTCTCTGTCCAGCTCCCTTTCCCTATTCTCGAATTCCTGTTCTTCCTGCACCCGCCGCTGTTCCCTGTGATCTCCGTCTCTCTCTGTCCAGCTCCCTGTCCCTAGGTTTTAATTCCTGCCTCTGCCCGCCGTAGCCCGTCTAGATTTTTCTCTCGGCCTCTCTCTCTGTCCGGCTCCCCCTCTCTGTGTTCTAATTCCACGTTCTCTGTCACGTAGACCCGTGCTGTTTGTTTGTCCTCATCTCTCTCTGTCCAGCTCCTTGCTGCTATGTTTTATTTCTTCCCTCTCTGTCTGTCTTTGTAGCCCATTGCCGTTGTGTGGTTTGGTTTTTTTTTTTTCCTACTTGTTTCTTCATGTGTCTCTGTCTGCCTCCCAGTGCCTGATCTTTAATTCCTCCTTCCCTGTAGGCTGCTGTTCCTTTTCTCCATTCTACATTGTGTTCTCTTTGGTCTCCTGTTCTTATTCATCGATTCCCTCCTCGCCGCCCTGTGGCCTGTCCCCATTTTATTGTTGCGCCTCTCTCCCTCTCTCTGGCTTCTTGCCCCTGTTTTGAAAATTCCTCCCTCTCTTCTCTCTTCCCTGTTGGCCGTGTGATCTTCAGCCTTTCTCCATCTCTTTCTGCCCAGCTCTCTGTGTCTATTCATTAATTCTTCCCTCTCTGCCCTGTAGCCTGTAGCTTTTGTCCTTTCTCCATCTTGCTGTCTCTGGCTTCCCCATGACCCTGTTTTAGAATTGTTTCTCTCTCCTTTCTGTACGCATTGCGATTCCTTTTGCTCCCCATCTCCCTTTGTTTTGGGTGTTTTTTTGTTGTTGTTTTTCTGGCTCCCTGTCCCTAATTCTTAATTCTCTGCCTTCTCATGCTCTGTACCACGTAGCCCCATGGTTTGTTTTGTGGTGTTCCCTCCCCGGCCCCTTCCCTCCGTTGTTGGCTGTCTCGGCTCCCTGTCCCCGTGGCTTCATTCTTCCCTCTCTGCCCTGTTCTTGTCGCTTGTCTTGTCTGTCTCCATCGCGCTCGGTCCAGCTTCCTGCCCCTATTCTTCTTTCCTCCCTCGCTGTCGTGCTGCCTGCCCCAGGTTCTTTGTGCGTCTCCAGCCTGCTCCTCTTCCTTCTTTGTTGGTCTGTGTCCTGCTCTTCCCCTCTCTCTGCTGCCTCTCTTCCCCTCTCTCTGCTGCCTCTCTTCCCCTCTCTCTGCTGCCTCTCTTCCCCTCTCTCTGCTGCCTCTCTTCCCCTCTCTCTGCTGCTTGTATCTCCACCTCCGTCAGGCTCCCTGTCCTTCTCTGGCCGTCCTGTTCCCTGCCTCGTGCCTTCTCACTACACGCACACACGCCCCCCCGCCCCCGTCCAGCCGGCTGCCGCTCTTCTCTTCTCTCTTCCTACTGTCCTGTGCCCTGCTCCTCACCTTTGGTGGCCTCCCCCTCTGCCCAGCAGCCCGTCGCTCCAGTAGCCAGGCGACGGACGGTCCCTTCCCTGCCAAACGCGGACAAGCACGTGCCGTGGTTTAGCCCCAGCTGGCAACTCTGCACCAGGGAGCTGCTTGCTCGCTCCACCCTCAGTGGGCTGGGGGAGAGAGCTGGAAGGGTAAAAGTGAGAAAAATCATGGGTTGAGATCAAGACTGTTTAATAGGTAAAGCAAAAGCTGTGCGTGGAAGCAAAGCAAGGAATTAATTCACTCCTCCTTTTCGGCGGGCAGGTGTTGAGCCACCTCTGGGAAAGCAGGGCTCTGTCATGTGTCATGGTTACTTAGGGAGAGAAATGCCGTAGCCCCCCCCCCCCCCAAGGACTCCCCCTTCTTCCCCCAGCTGCGTGTGCTGAGCATGATGTCAAATGGTATGGAATATCCCTTTGGTCAGTTAGCTGGGAAAGCTTTCCCAGCTGTCCCAGCCTACTTGCTGGTGGGGCACTGAGAGAACCAGAAGAGGCCCTGACTGTGGAAGCAGTGCTCAGCAAGAACCAAAACATCTCTACATTATTAACGGTGTTTTGAGCATAAATCCAAAACGTATCCCTTCCTAGCTACTGTGGAGAAAATGAGCACTATCCCAGCCACCACCAGCTCCGTGCGGCTGCGGCAACGGCGGCCGAGGTGGCCTTGGGGCAGGGGGAGCGTTGGGGACCCTGAGCCACGAATCGCTCCTGGGACTTGTTACGTGCGCGCCTGCACAAACACCTGCCCTCTCCTTTGGCCTGAGGGCTGCGTTTGCGCTCCCTTGGCGTGGGGCAAGGGGCTGTGACGGAGCCCAGGGGAGGAGGTGGTGCACTGTGGGGGTGAGGGGAGGGGGCCCCCCGTTGCTGCTGCGCCTCAGCTGTGGGCGGGGTCTGGCTGGAGGAGCCCCAGGTGCGGGCAGTGGGGCTGCCGGTGCCGGCTCCTCCCTGGAAAAGGGGTGGTGCCCTGCTCCGGGGGGCCAGTGTGAGCCGAGGGCGGAGCGGAGCGGAGCTGTGGCCGAGCGTCAGCGGGCTGCGAGTGTAGCGAGGGAGGAGGTGAGCGGGGGCTGGGTGGGGGGCCGCTGCGTGCCGGGTCAAGCCCCGAGGAGGGCTGCGGCGGGGCAGCGGCGGGTCGGAGCGGGCGGTGGGGAGAGCGAGGCTGTGCTGAGGGCTCGGTGGGGCTTCCGGGTGCATCGGCGGGAGGGTCGGTGCCCCGCAGGGTGAGAGAGCGGGGAGGGCGGGCTCGCGGCGTGCGGGGAGCTGTGGTGGTGCGTGTGGCGGCTGGGCGGGCGGCCGTGTTGTGGCGCAGAGCATGGCGGGAGCTGTAGTCGTTGTGGCGGGGGGCTGCCGGGCGGCCGTGTTGTGGCGCAGAGCATGGCGGGAGCTGTAGTCCTTGTGGCGGGGGGCTGCCGGGCGGCCGTGTTGTGGCGCAGAGCGTGCCGGGAGCTGTAGTCCTTGTGGCGGCTGGGCGGGCGGCCGTGTTGTGGCGCAGAGCGTGCCGGGAGCTGTAGTCCTTGTGGCGGGGGGCTGCCGGGCGGCCGTGTTGTGGCGCAGAGCATGGCGGGAGCTGTAGTCCTTGTGGCGGGGGGCTGCCGGGCGGCCGTGTTGTGGCGCAGAGCATGCCGGGAGCTGTAGTCCTGGCGCAGTGGCTGCCGGCCCTGTCACGTGGCTCGCCGGGGCGTGGCGGCAGGCGCGGTGTTCCGGCGCTCGGGTGCCGGGCGGCCGTGCCGCGTACGGTAGGCGCGGTGTATTTTTGGGGTTGGATTCGTGTTGATTTCTGGGGGCTTCCAGGTGCGGCCGCTCCCCGAGAAGCGGTGAGTTCCCCGGGAGCTGACAGAAGGGAAGAGGGAAAGGAGGAGGACCTTTTCCCCCTGCCCAGGGCGCAGACGATGGCCGCCGCCTCCCCGGCTCACCGGAGCTCCCGCTCAGCCTCCCCTGGCCCCCCCCTTGCCCCGTGCGCCTGCCCGCAGCCCCGGCACCTCCCCTGAAGCGTGCTGCGTAGCCCTTGGCCGCCCCCAGGCCCTGTCGTGAAGGCAGCGAGCCGGCCCTCGAGCGCACTGGATTCCCCCTCGGCGCAGGGGCCCTTAGCAGTAGCGCGGGGAAGGGGCGGTGTGTCCAGAAGCCCCTGCGCAAGGAGGGGCTTTGGCCAGGGTCGATCGACGGTAATGACGGTCGCTGTTTCTTCTTTCCCTCTCGCAGAGACCGTGCTGAGGACGTGGTTGTCTGTCCTTCCCCCGGGGATGCCGTTGACTGCGGCCGTCTCAGGCTTGCGTGGCTTCTCTCTGCCCGGCGTTGCCATCCTCGCAGCGCGGGGGCGAAAAGGGACACACAGAGCCCTTCCCGGCTGTGGACAGGAGCTGCCTCGGCTGAAGCTGGAGACGCCAACGAAAGGTAAAGCAGAAGAAACTGAAGGCGCTCTGGCTGCCAGCTGCCTTCCTGCCGCAGGCAAGAGAGAGCCTGTCCCTGCAGGTGAGGGAGGGAGGATCCCCCTTCGTAGCCCGCAGCGGGCCAGGCCACCAACGTGCACCGCAGGGTCTGTACGCGTAACCGGGAGTTGGGTACGGGCGTGTAGTGCACGAGCGAGCTAGGCCACGTGCCTAGGAAGCCTCATCTCGTAAGAGCGGTAAGACACCCGTGTATCCTCTTTAGGTGCAGGACGGCCTAGAGTCTGGAGCTGCAGAAGAGGCAGGGCGGAGAGGAGGGGAAAGAAGCATCTGAACGGCTAAATTGTGCCAGCAGCGCTGAGAGCGAGAGTCGCGGTGAGTCCTGGGCCACTGGGGCCCCGTTGCCTCTCTTGTGCATCCTGGGCCCTCCCTGTCTCTCCCCTGGCCCCCTCTCTTTCCTTACCTGCTGCAAAATGGTTTTTTTTTTTTTTTTGGCGCCCCCCCGCCCCTTCTTTCTCCATCTTGCTCTGAGTGGCTCCCTGCCTCCCCGTCTTTTTGGTCCTCCCTCTCTCTGTCCTGTAGCCTGTGGCTACTTGTTTTTTCTCCGCCTCTCTCTGCCTGGCTCTGGCTCCGTTTTTATTTTTTTATTCCTCCTGCTCTGTCCTGTAGCCTGTCGGTATTTTGTCTTTCTCTGGCCCTCTTGGTCTGACTCCGTGTGTTACCGAAAAACGCGGTAAAATCGGAAACAACTCCTCAACGCCGATTTAGTATTAAAGAGCAGGCGTTCTTTATTCACGGCGCCGGATGCACGGGGGATTGCTCCTCCTGGCGTGCGTACCTCACACACCTTTCCCGTAGAATTTGTAGATCAAAATTTTACGTATTCATACATATTCATTATCGTCCTGTCTACTGATCGGTACAAACTGGCTCGTTCCGTATGTAAATCACTGCGCAGGCTCGGTGGTGGTCCGTGAGTCGGTGGTCGCGATCTCCCCCTGCCAGAATTGCCTTTTACCTTCTTGGCTCTTAATCTTGGCAGTCTTGGCTAGTTTTCTCAGTGCGCTACACGAAACCGCGTTTTGTCATCCTTTTCTGACAGAAGCACGTTGTCTGTTGTTCTGCTGACATTAACGATCGCCTAGGGACTAAAATGCAGATCGACAGATGCGCTGATTCGTACGCTCCGTGTTCCCGTAATGGAACACCGTCTCTGGTTGGTTGACTTCATCGCTTTGGTTACACCTGTTCCTGTTGTTCAGTTTCTTCTTTTTTGGCTTTGTGTGATTCTCTCTGTGATCCTGTTTTTCTCTGCCTCGCTTTTCCCAGCTCCCCGTCCCTCACTTTGAATACCCGTTATCCTTCACCAGCTCACTCTCCCTTGGTTGCCATCCCCGTTTCTGAGTTCCTCCTGCTTTGCCACATAGCCCGTGACTTTTTTCTTAATCTCTCTCTGTCTGCCTCAACGCTCCCGCCGCGCTTTTTAGTTCGTCTGCTCTGCTCTGTACCCTGCTACTGTTCTTGCCTTTCTGAGTTCTTCTCTGTCCAGCTCCCTTTCCCTATTCTCGAATTCCTGTTCTTCCTGCACCCGCCGCTGTTCCCTGTGATCTCCGTCTCTCTCTGTCCAGCTCCCTGTCCCTAGGTTTTAATTCCTGCCTCTGCCCGCCGTAGCCCGTCTAGATTTTTCTCTCGGCCTCTCTCTCTGTCCGGCTCCCCCTCTCTGTGTTCTAATTCCACGTTCTCTGTCACGTAGACCCGTGCTGTTTGTTTGTCCTCATCTCTCTCTGTCCAGCTCCTTGCTGCTATGTTTTATTTCTTCCCTCTCTGTCTGTCTTTGTAGCCCATTGCCGTTGTGTGGTTTGGTTTTTTTTTTTTCCTACTTGTTTCTTCATGTGTCTCTGTCTGCCTCCCAGTGCCTGATCTTTAATTCCTCCTTCCCTGTAGGCTGCTGTTCCTTTTCTCCATTCTACATTGTGTTCTCTTTGGTCTCCTGTTCTTATTCATCGATTCCCTCCTCGCCGCCCTGTGGCCTGTCCCCATTTTATTGTTGCGCCTCTCTCCCTCTCTCTGGCTTCTTGCCCCTGTTTTGAAAATTCCTCCCTCTCTTCTCTCTTCCCTGTTGGCCGTGTGATCTTCAGCCTTTCTCCATCTCTTTCTGCCCAGCTCTCTGTGTCTATTCATTAATTCTTCCCTCTCTGCCCTGTAGCCTGTAGCTTTTGTCCTTTCTCCATCTTGCTGTCTCTGGCTTCCCCATGACCCTGTTTTAGAATTGTTTCTCTCTCCTTTCTGTACGCATTGCGATTCCTTTTGCTCCCCATCTCCCTTTGTTTTGGGTGTTTTTTTGTTGTTGTTTTTCTGGCTCCCTGTCCCTAATTCTTAATTCTCTGCCTTCTCATGCTCTGTACCACGTAGCCCCATGGTTTGTTTTGTGGTGTTCCCTCCCTGGCCCCTTCCCTCCGTTGTTGGCTGTCTCGGCTCCCTGTCCCCGTGGCTTCATTCTTCCCTCTCTGCCCTGTTCTTGTCGCTTGTCTTGTCTGTCTCCATCGCGCTCGGTCCAGCTTCCTGCCCCTATTCTTCTTTCCTCCCTCGCTGTCGTGCTGCCTGCCCCAGGTTCTTTGTGCGTCTCCAGCCTGCTCCTCTTCCTTCTTTGTTGGTCTGTGTCCTGCTCTTCCCCTCTCTCTGCTGCCTCTCTTCCCCTCTCTCTGCTGCCTCTCTTCCCCTCTCTCTGCTGCCTCTCTTCCCCTCTCTCTGCTGCCTCTCTTCCCCTCTCTCTGCTGCCTCTCTTCCCCTCTCTCTGCTGCCTCTCTTCCCCTCTCTCTGCTGCTTGTATCTCCACCTCCGTCAGGCTCCCTGTCCTTCTCTGGCCGTCCTGTTCCCTGCCTCGTGCCTTCTCACTACACGCACACACGCCCCCCCGCCCCCGTCCAGCCGGCTGCCGCTCTTCTCTTCTCTCTTCCTACTGTCCTGTGCCCTGCTCCTCACCTTTGGTGGCCTCCCCCTCTGCCCAGCAGCCCGTCGCTCCAGTAGCCAGGCGACGGACGGTCCCTTCCCTGCCAAACGCGGACAAGCACGTGCCGTGGTTTAGCCCCAGCTGGCAACTCTGCACCAGGGAGCTGCTTGCTCGCTCCACCCTCAGTGGGCTGGGGGAGAGAGCTGGAAGGGTAAAAGTGAGAAAAATCATGGGTTGAGATCAAGACTGTTTAATAGGTAAAGCAAAAGCTGTGCGTGGAAGCAAAGCAAGGAATTAATTCACTCCTCCTTTTCGGCGGGCAGGTGTTGAGCCACCTCTGGGAAAGCAGGGCTCTGTCATGTGTCATGGTTACTTAGGGAGAGAAATGCCGTAGCCCCCCCCCCCCCCCAAGGACTCCCCCTTCTTCCCCCAGCTGCGTGTGCTGAGCATGATGTCAAATGGTATGGAATATCCCTTTGGTCAGTTAGCTGGGAAAGCTTTCCCAGCTGTCCCAGCCTACTTGCTGGTGGGGCACTGAGAGAACCAGAAGAGGCCCTGACTGTGGAAGCAGTGCTCAGCAAGAACCAAAACATCTCTACATTATTAACGGTGTTTTGAGCATAAATCCAAAACGTATCCCTTCCTAGCTACTGTGGAGAAAATGAGCACTATCCCAGCCACCACCAGCTCCGTGCGGCTGCGGCAACGGCGGCCGAGGTGGCCTTGGGGCAGGGGGAGCGTTGGGGACCCTGAGCCACGAATCGCTCCTGGGACTTGTTACGTGCGCGCCTGCACCAACACCTGCCCTCTCCTTTGGCCTGAGGGCTGCGTTTGCGCTCCCTTGGCGTGGGGCAAGGGGCTGTGATGGAGCCCGGGGGAGGAGGTGGTGCACTGTGGGGGTGAGGGGAGGGGGCCCCCCGTTGCTGCTGCGCCTCAGCTGTGGGCGGGGTCTGGCTGGAGGAGCCCCAGGTGCGGGCAGTGGGGCTGCCGGTGCCGGCTCCTCCCTGGAAAAGGGGTGGTGCCCTGCTCCGGGGGGCCAGTGTGAGCCGAGGGCGGAGCGGAGCGGAGCTGTGGCCGAGCGTCAGCGGGCTGCGAGTGTAGCGAGGGAGGAGGTGAGCGGGGGTGGGTGGTGGGCCGCTGCGTGCCGGGTCAAGCCCCGAGGACGGCTGCGGCGGGGCAGCGGCGGGTCGGAGCGGGCGGTGGGGAGAGCGAGGCTGTGCTGAGGGCTCGGTGGGGCTTCCGGGTGCATCGGCGGGAGGGACGGTGCCCCGCAGGGTGAGAGAGCGGGGAGGGCGGGCTCGCGGCGTGCGGGGAGCTGTGGTGGTGCGTGTGGCGGCTGGGCGGGCGGCCGTGTTGTGGCGCAGAGCATGGCGGGAGCTGTAGTCGTTGTGGCGGGGGGCTGCCGGGCGGCCGTGTTGTGGCGCAGAGCATGGCGGGAGCTGTAGTCCTTGTGGCGGCTGGGCGGGCGGCCGTGTTGTGGCGCAGAGCGTGCCGGGAGCTGTAGTCCTTGTGGCGGGGGGCTGCCGGGCGGCCGTGTTGTGGCGCAGAGCATGGCGGGAGCTGTAGTCCTTGTGGCGGGGGGCTGCCGGGCGGCCGTGTTGTGGCGCAGAGCATGCCGGGAGCTGTAGTCCTGGCGCAGTGGCTGCCGGCCCTGTCACGTGGCTCGCCGGGGCGCGGCGGGAGGCGCGGTGTTCCGGCGCTCGGGTGCCGGGCGGCCGTGCCGCGTACGGTAGGCGCGGTGTATTTTTGGGGTTGGATTCGTGTTGATTTCTGGGGGCTTCCAGGTGCGGCCGCTCCCCGAGAAGCGGTGAGTTCCCCGGGAGCTGACAGAAGGGAAGAGGGAAAGGAGGAGGACCTTTTCCCCCTGCCCAGGGCGCAGACGATGGCCGCCGCCTCCCCGGCTCACCGGAGCTCCCGCTCAGCCTCCCCTGGCCCCCCCCTTGCCCCGTGCGCCTGCCCGCAGCCCCGGCACCTCCCCTGAAGCGTGCTGCGTAGCCCTTGGCCGCCCCCAGGCCCTGTCGTGAAGGCAGCGAGCCGGCCCTCGAGCGCACTGGATTCCCCCTCGGCGCAGGGGCCCTTAGCAGTAGCGCGGGGAAGGGGCGGTGTGTCCAGAAGCCCCTGCGCAAGGAGGGGCTTTGGCCAGGGTCGATCGACGGTAATGACGGTCGCTGTTTCTTCTTTCCCTCTCGCAGAGACCGTGCTGAGGACGTGGTTGTCTGTCCTTCCCCCGGGGATGCCGTTGACTGCGGCCGTCTCAGGCTTGCGTGGCTTCTCTCTGCCCGGCGTTGCCATCCTCGCAGCGCGGGGGCGAAAAGGGACACACAGAGCCCTTCCCGGCTGTGGACAGGAGCTGCCTCGGCTGAAGCTGGAGACGCCAACGAAAGGTAAAGCAGAAGAAACTGAAGGCGCTCTGGCTGCCAGCTGCCTTCCTGCCGCAGGCAAGAGAGAGCCTGTCCCTGCAGGTGAGGGAGGGAGGATCCCCCTTCGTAGCCCGCAGCGGGCCAGGCCACCAACGTGCACCGCAGGGTCTGTACGCGTAACCGGGAGTTGGGTACGGGCGTGTAGTGCACGAGCGAGCTAGGCCACGTGCCTAGGAAGCCTCATCTCGTAAGAGCGGTAAGACACCCGTGTATCCTCTTTAGGTGCAGGACGGCCTAGAGTCTGGAGCTGCAGAAGAGGCAGGGCGGAGAGGAGGGGAAAGAAGCATCTGAACGGCTAAATTGTGCCAGCAGCGCTGAGAGCGAGAGTCGCGGTGAGTCCTGGGCCACTGGGGCCCCGTTGCCTCTCTTGTGCATCCTGGGCCCTCCCTGTCTCTCCCCTGGCCCCCTCTCTTTCCTTACCTGCTGCAAAATGGTTTTTTTTTTTTTTTTGGCGCCCCCCCGCCCCTTCTTTCTCCATCTTGCTCTGAGTGGCTCCCTGCCTCCCCGTCTTTTTGGTCCTCCCTCTCTCTGTCCTGTAGCCTGTGGCTACTTGTTTTTTCTCCGCCTCTCTCTGCCTGGCTCTGGCTCCGTTTTTATTTTTTTATTCCTCCTGCTCTGTCCTGTAGCCTGTCGGTATTTTGTCTTTCTCTGGCCCTCTTGGTCTGACTCCGTGTGTTACCGAAAAACGCGGTAAAATCGGAAACAACTCCTCAACGCCGATTTAGTATTAAAGAGCAGGCGTTCTTTATTCACGGCGCCGGATGCACGGGGGATCGCTCCTCCTGGCGTGCGTACCTCACACACCTTTCCCGTAGAATTTGTAGATCAAAATTTTACGTATTCATACATATTCATTATCGTCCTGTCTACTGATCGGTACAAACTGGCTCGTTCCGTATGTAAATCACTGCGCAGGCTCGGTGGTGGTCCGTGAGTCGGTGGTCGCGATCTCCCCCTGCCAGAATTGCCTTTTACCTTCTTGGCTCTTAATCTTGGCAGTCTTGGCTAGTTTTCTCAGTGCGCTACACGAAACCGCGTTTTGTCATCCTTTTCTGACAGAAGCACGTTGTCTGTTGTTCTGCTGACATTAACGATCGCCTAGGGACTAAAATGCAGATCGACAGATGCGCTGATTCGTACGCTCCGTGTTCCCGTAATGGAACACCGTCTCTGGTTGGTTGACTTCATCGCTTTGGTTACACCTGTTCCTGTTGTTCAGTTTCTTCTTTTTTGGCTTTGTGTGATTCTCTCTGTGATCCTGTTTTTCTCTGCCTCGCTTTTCCCAGCTCCCCGTCCCTCACTTTGAATACCCGTTATCCTTCACCAGCTCACTCTCCCTTGGTTGCCATCCCCGTTTCTGAGTTCCTCCTGCTTTGCCACGTAGCCCGTGACTTTTTTCTTAATCTCTCTCTGTCTGCCTCAACGCTCCCGCCGCGCTTTTTAGTTCGTCTGCTCTGCTCTGTACCCTGCTACTGTTCTTGCCTTTCTGAGTTCTTCTCTGTCCAGCTCCCTTTCCCTATTCTCGAATTCCTGTTCTTCCTGCACCCGCCGCTGTTCCCTGTGATCTCCGTCTCTCTCTGTCCAGCTCCCTGTCCCTAGGTTTTAATTCCTGCCTCTGCCCGCCGTAGCCCGTCTAGATTTTTCTCTCGGCCTCTCTCTCTGTCCGGCTCCCCCTCTCTGTGTTCTAATTCCACGTTCTCTGTCACGTAGACCCGTGCTGTTTGTTTGTCCTCATCTCTCTCTGTCCAGCTCCTTGCTGCTATGTTTTATTTCTTCCCTCTCTGTCTGTCTTTGTAGCCCATTGCCGTTGTGTGGTTTGTTTTTTTTTTTTTCCTACTTGTTTCTTCATGTGTCTCTGTCTGCCTCCCAGTGCCTGATCTTTAATTCCTCCTTCCCTGTAGGCTGCTGTTCCTTTTCTCCATTCTACATTGTGTTCTCTTTGGTCTCCTGTTCTTATTCATCGATTCCCTCCTCGCCGCCCTGTGGCCTGTCCCCATTTTATTGTTGCGCCTCTCTCCCTCTCTCTGGCTTCTTGCCCCTGTTTTGAAAATTCCTCCCTCTCTTCTCTCTTCCCTGTTGGCCGTGTGATCTTCAGCCTTTCTCCATCTCTTTCTGCCCAGCTCTCTGTGTCTATTCATTAATTCTTCCCTCTCTGCCCTGTAGCCTGTAGCTTTTGTCCTTTCTCCATCTTGCTGTCTCTGGCTTCCCCATGACCCTGTTTTAGAATTGTTTCTCTCTCCTTTCTGTACGCATTGCGATTCCTTTTGCTCCCCATCTCCCTTTGTTTTGGGTGTTTTTTTGTTGTTGTTTTTCTGGCTCCCTGTCCCTAATTCTTAATTCTCTGCCTTCTCATGCTCTGTACCACGTAGCCCCATGGTTTGTTTTGTGGTGTTCCCTCCCCGGCCCCTTCCCGCCGTTGTTGGCTGTCTCGGCTCCCTGTCCCCGTGGCTTCATTCTTCCCTCTCTGCCCTGTTCTTGTCGCTTGTCTTGTCTGTCTCCATCGCGCTCGGTCCAGCTTCCTGCCCCTATTCTTCTTTCCTCCCTCGCTGTCGTGCTGCCTGCCCCAGGTTCTTTGTGCGTCTCCAGCCTGCTCCTCTTCCTTCTTTGTTGGTCTGTGTCCTGCTCTTCCCCTCTCTCTGCTGCCTCTCTTCCCCTCTCTCTGCTGCCTCTCTTCCCCTCTCTCTGCTGCCTCTCTTCCCCTCTCTCTGCTGCTTGTATCTCCACCTCCGTCAGGCTCCCTGTCCTTCTCTGGCCGTCCTGTTCCCTGCCTCGTGCCTTCTCACTACACGCACACACGCCCCCCCGCCCCCGTCCAGCCGGCTGCCGCTCTTCTCTTCTCTCTTCCTACTGTCCTGTGCCCTGCTCCTCACCTTTGGTGGCCTCCCCCTCTGCCCAGCAGCCCGTCGCTCCAGTAGCCAGGCGACGGACGGTCCCTTCCCTGCCAAACGCGGACAAGCACGTGCCGTGGTTTAGCCCCAGCTGGCAACTCTGCACCAGGGAGCTGCTTGCTCGCTCCACCCTCAGTGGGCTGGGGGAGAGAGCTGGAAGGGTAAAAGTGAGAAAAATCATGGGTTGAGATCAAGACTGTTTAATAGGTAAAGCAAAAGCTGTGCGTGGAAGCAAAGCAAGGAATTAATTCACTCCTCCTTTTCGGCGGGCAGGTGTTGAGCCACCTCTGGGAAAGCAGGGCTCTGTCATGTGTCATGGTTACTTAGGGAGAGAAATGCCGTAGCCCCCCCCCCCCCCAAGGACTCCCCCTTCTTCCCCCAGCTGCGTGTGCTGAGCATGATGTCAAATGGTATGGAATATCCCTTTGGTCAGTTAGCTGGGAAAGCTTTCCCAGCTGTCCCAGCCTACTTGCTGGTGGGGCACTGAGAGAACCAGAAGAGGCCCTGACTGTGGAAGCAGTGCTCAGCAAGAACCAAAACATCTCTACATTATTAACGGTGTTTTGAGCATAAATCCAAAACGTATCCCTTCCTAGCTACTGTGGAGAAAATGAGCACTATCCCAGCCACCACCAGCTCCGTGCGGCTGCGGCAACGGCGGCCGAGGTGGCCTTGGGGCAGGGGGAGCGTTGGGGACCCTGAGCCACGAATCGCTCCTGGGACTTGTTACGTGCGCGCCTGCACAAACACCTGCCCTCTCCTTTGGCCTGAGGGCTGCGTTTGCGCTCCCTTGGCGTGGGGCAAGGGGCTGTGACGGAGCCCAGGGGAGGAGGTGGTGCACTGTGGGGGTGAGGGGAGGGGGCCCCCCGTTGCTGCTGCGCCTCAGCTGTGGGCGGGGTCTGGCTGGAGGAGCCCCAGGTGCGGGCAGTGGGGCTGCCGGTGCCGGCTCCTCCCTGGAAAAGGGGTGGTGCCCTGCTCCGGGGGGCCAGTGTGAGCCGAGGGCGGAGCGGAGCGGAGCTGTGGCCGAGCGTCAGCGGGCTGCGAGTGTAGCGAGGGAGGAGGTGAGCGGGGGCTGGGTGGGGGGCCGCTGCGTGCCGGGTCAAGCCCCGAGGAGGGCTGCGGCGGGGCAGCGGCGGGTCGGAGCGGGCGGTGGGGAGAGCGAGGCTGTGCTGAGGGCTCGGTGGGGCTTCCGGGTGCATCGGCGGGAGGGTCGGTGCCCCGCAGGGTCCGAGAGCCCCGAGGAGGGCGGGCTCGCGGCGTGCGGGGAGCTGTGGTGGTGTGTCTGCCGGCTGGCCGTGCGGCCGTGTTGTGGCGCAGAGCATGGCGGGAGCTGTAGTCCCTGTGGCGGGGGGCTGCCGGGCGGCCGTGTTGTGGCGCAGAGCATGGCGGGAGCTGTAGTCCTTGTGGCGGGGGGCTGCCGGGCGGCCGTGTTGTGGCGCAGAGCATGGCGGGAGCTGTAGTCCCTGTGGCGGGGGGCTGCCGGGCGGCCGTGTTGTGGCGCAGAGCATGGCGGGAGCTGTAGTCCTTGTGGCGGGGGGCTGCCGGGCGGCCGTGTTGTGGCGCAGAGCATGGCGGGAGCTGTAGTCCTTGTGGCGGGGGGCTGCCGGGCGGCCATGTTGTGGCGCAGAGCATGCCGGGAGCTGTAGTCCTTGCGGCGGGGGGCTGCCGGGCGGCCGTGTTGTGGCGCAGAGCGTGCCGGGAGCTGTAGTCCTGGCGCAGTGGCTGCCGGCCCTGTCACGTGGCTCGCCGGGGCGCGGCGGCAGGCGCGGTGTTCCGGCGCTCGGGTGCCGGGCGGCCGTGCCGCGTACGGTAGGCGCGGTGTATTTTTGGGGTTGGATTCGTGTTGATTTCTGGGGGCTTCCAGGTGCGGCCGCTCCCCGAGAAGCGGTGAGTTCCCCGGGAGCTGACAGAAGGGAAGAGGGAAAGGAGGAGGACCTTTTCCCCCTGCCCAGGGCGCAGACGATGGCCGCCGCCTCCCCGGCTCACCGGAGCTCCCGCTCAGCCTCCCCTGGCCCCCCCCTTGCCCCGTGCGCCTGCCCGCAGCCCCGGCACCTCCCCTGAAGCGTGCTGCGTAGCCCTTGGCCGCCCCCAGGCCCTGTCGTGAAGGCAGCGAGCCGGCCCTCGAGCGCACTGGATTCCCCCTCGGCGCAGGGGCCCTTAGCAGTAGCGCGGGGAAGGGGCGGTGTGTCCAGAAGCCCCTGCGCAAGGAGGGGCTTTGGCCAGGGTCGATCGACGGTAATGACGGTCGCTGTTTCTTCTTTCCCTCTCGCAGAGACCGTGCTGAGGACGTGGTTGTCTGTCCTTCCCCCGGGGATGCCGTTGACTGCGGCCGTCTCAGGCTTGCGTGGCTTCTCTCTGCCCGGCGTTGCCATCCTCGCAGCGCGGGGGCGAAAAGGGACACACAGAGCCCTTCCCGGCTGTGGACAGGAGCTGCCTCGGCTGAAGCTGGAGACGCCAACGAAAGGTAAAGCAGAAGAAACTGAAGGCGCTCTGGCTGCCAGCTGCCTTCCTGCCGCAGGCAAGAGAGAGCCTGTCCCTGCAGGTGAGGGAGGGAGGATCCCCCTTCGTAGCCCGCAGCGGGCCAGGCCACCAACGTGCACCGCAGGGTCTGTACGCGTAACCGGGAGTTGGGTACGGGCGTGTAGTGCACGAGCGAGCTAGGCCACGTGCCTAGGAAGCCTCATCTCGTAAGAGCGGTAAGACACCCGTGTATCCTCTTTAGGTGCAGGACGGCCTAGAGTCTGGAGCTGCAGAAGAGGCAGGGCGGAGAGGAGGGGAAAGAAGCATCTGAACGGCTAAATTGTGCCAGCAGCGCTGAGAGCGAGAGTCGCGGTGAGTCCTGGGCCACTGGGGCCCCGTTGCCTCTCTTGTGCATCCTGGGCCCTCCCTGTCTCTCCCCTGGCCCCCTCTCTTTCCTTACCTGCTGCAAAATGGTGTTTGTTTTTTTTTTTGGCGCCCCCCCGCCCCTTCTTTCTCCATCTTGCTCTGAGTGGCTCCCTGCCTCCCCGTCTTTTTGGTCCTCCCTCTCTCTGTCCTGTAGCCTGTGGCTACTTGTTTTTTCTCCGCCTCTCTCTGCCTGGCTCTGGCTCCGTTTTTATTTTTTTATTCCTCCTGCTCTGTCCTGTAGCCTGTCGGTATTTTGTCTTTCTCTGGCCCTCTTGGTCTGACTCCGTGTGTTACCGAAAAACGCGGTAAAATCGGAAACAACTCCTCAACGCCGATTTAGTATTAAAGAGCAGGCGTTCTTTATTCACGGCGCCGGATGCACGGGGGATTGCTCCTCCTGGCGTGCGTACCTCACACACCTTTCCCGTAGAATTTGTAGATCAAAATTTTACGTATTCATACATATTCATTATCGTCCTGTCTACTGATCGGTACAAACTGGCTCGTTCCGTATGTAAATCACTGCGCAGGCTCGGTGGTGGTCCGTGAGTCGGTGGTCGCGATCTCCCCCTGCCAGAATTGCCTTTTACCTTCTTGGCTCTTAATCTTGGCAGTCTTGGCTAGTTTTCTCAGTGCGCTACACGAAACCGCGTTTTGTCATCCTTTTCTGACAGAAGCACGTTGTCTGTTGTTCTGCTGACATTAACGATCGCCTAGGGACTAAAATGCAGATCGACAGATGCGCTGATTCGTACGCTCCGTGTTCCCGTAATGGAACACCGTCTCTGGTTGGTTGACTTCATCGCTTTGGTTACACCTGTTCCTGTTGTTCAGTTTCTTCTTTTTTGGCTTTGTGTGATTCTCTCTGTGATTCTGTTTTTCTCTGCCTCGCTTTTCCCAGCTCCCCGTCCCTCACTTTGAATACCCGTTATCCTTCACCAGCTCACTCTCCCTTGGTTGCCATCCCCGTTTCTGAGTTCCTCCTGCTTTGCCACGTAGCCCGTGACTTTTTTCTTAATCTCTCTCTGTCTGCCTCAACGCTCCCGCCGCGCTTTTTAGTTCGTCTGCTCTGCTCTGTACCCTGCTACTGTTCTTGCCTGCCTGAGTTCTTCTCTGTCCAGCTCCCTTTCCCTATTCTCGAATTCCTGTTCTTCCTGCACCCGCCGCTGTTCCCTGTGATCTCCGTCTCTCTCTGTCCAGCTCCCTGTCCCTAGGTTTTAATTCCTGCCTCTGCCCGCCGTAGCCCGTCTAGATTTTTCTCTCGGCCTCTCTCTCTGTCCGGCTCCCCCTCTCTGTGTTCTAATTCCACGTTCTCTGTCACGTAGACCCGTGCTGTTTGTTTGTCCTCATCTCTCTCTGTCCAGCTCCTTGCTGCTATGTTTTATTTCTTCCCTCTCTGTCTGTCTTTGTAGCCCATTGCCGTTGTGTGGTTTGTTTTTTTTTTTTTCCTACTTGTTTCTTCATGTGTCTCTGTCTGCCTCCCAGTGCCTGATCTTTAATTCCTCCTTCCCTGTAGGCTGCTGTTCCTTTTCTCCATTCTACATTGTGTTCTCTTTGGTCTCCTGTTCTTATTCATCGATTCCCTCCTCGCCGCCCTGTGGCTTGTCCCCATTTTATTGTTGCGCCTCTCTCCCTCTCTCTGGCTTCTTGCCCCTGTTTTGAAAATTCCTCCCTCTCTTCTCTCTTCCCTGTTGGCCGTGTGATCTTCAGCCTTTCTCCATCTCTTTCTGCCCAGCTCTCTGTGTCTATTCATTAATTCTTCCCTCTCTGCCCTGTAGCCTGTAGCTTTTGTCCTTTCTCCATCTTGCTGTCTCTGGCTTCCCCATGACCCTGTTTTAGAATTGTTTCTCTCTCCTTTCTCTACGCATTGCGATTCCTTTTGCTCCCCATCTCCCTTTGTTTTGGGTGTTTTTTTGTTGTTGTTTTTCTGGCTCCCTGTCCCTAATTCTTAATTCTCTGCCTTCTCATGCTCTGTACCACGTAGCCCCATGGTTTGTTTTGTGGTGTTCCCTCCCCGGCCCCTTCCCGCCGTTGTTGGCTGTCTCGGCTCCCTGTCCCCGTGGCTTCATTCTTCCCTCTCTGCCCTGTTCTTGTCGCTTGTCTTGTCTGTCTCCATCGCGCTCGGTCCAGCTTCCTGCCCCTATTCTTCTTTCCTCCCTCGCTGTCGTGCTGCCTGCCCCAGGTTCTTTGTGCGTCTCCAGCCTGCTCCTCTTCCTTCTTTGTTGGTCTGTGTCCTGCTCTTCCCCTCTCTCTGCTGCCTCTCTTCCCCTCTCTCTGCTGCCTCTCTTCCCCTCTCTCTGCTGCCTCTCTTCCCCTCTCTCTGCTGCCTCTCTTCCCCTCTCTCTGCTGCCTCTCTTCCCCTCTCTCTGCTGCCTCTCTTCCCCTCTCTCTGCTGCTTGTATCTCCACCTCCGTCAGGCTCCCTGTCCTTCTCTGGCCGTCCTGTTCCCTGCCTCGTGCCTTCTCACTACACGCACACACGCCCCCCCGCCCCCGTCCAGCCGGCTGCCGCTCTTCTCTTCTCTCTTCCTACTGTCCTGTGCCCTGCTCCTCACCTTTGGTGGCCTCCCCCTCTGCCCAGCAGCCCGTCGCTCCAGTAGCCAGGCGACGGACGGTCCCTTCCCTGCCAAACGCGGACAAGCACGTGCCGTGGTTTAGCCCCAGCTGGCAACTCTGCACCAGGGAGCTGCTTGCTCGCTCCACCCTCAGTGGGCTGGGGGAGAGAGCTGGAAGGGTAAAAGTGAGAAAAATCATGGGTTGAGATCAAGACTGTTTAATAGGTAAAGCAAAAGCTGTGCGTGGAAGCAAAGCAAGGAATTAATTCACTCCTCCTTTTCGGCGGGCAGGTGTTGAGCCACCTCTGGGAAAGCAGGGCTCTGTCATGTGTCATGGTTACTTAGGGAGAGAAATGCCGTAGCCCCCCCCCCCCCAAGGACTCCCCCTTCTTCCCCCAGCTGCGTGTGCTGAGCATGATGTCAAATGGTATGGAATATCCCTTTGGTCAGTTAGCTGGGAAAGCTTTCCCAGCTGTCCCAGCCTACTTGCTGGTGGGGCACTGAGAGAACCAGAAGAGGCCCTGACTGTGGAAGCAGTGCTCAGCAAGAACCAAAACATCTCTACATTATTAACGGTGTTTTGAGCATAAATCCAAAACGTATCCCTTCCTAGCTACTGTGGAGAAAATGAGCACTATCCCAGCCACCACCAGCTCCGTGCGGCTGCGGCAACGGCGGCCGAGGTGGCCTTGGGGCAGGGGGAGCGTTGGGGACCCTGAGCCACGAATCGCTCCTGGGACTTGTTACGTGCGCGCCTGCACCAACACCTGCCCTCTCCTTTGGCCTGAGGGCTGCGTTTGCGCTCCCTTGGCGTGGGGCAAGGGGCTGTGACGGAGCCCGGGGGAGGAGGTGGTGCACTGTGGGGGTGAGGGGAGGGGGCCCCCCGTTGCTGCTGCGCCTCAGCTGTGGGCGGGGTCTGGCTGGAGGAGCCCCAGGTGCGGGCAGTGGGGCTGGCGGTGCCGGCTCCTCCCTGGAAAAGGGGTGGTGCCCTGCTCCGGGGGGCCAGTGTGAGCCGAGGGCGGAGCGGAGCGGAGCTGTGGCCGAGCGTCAGCGGGCTGCGAGTGTAGCGAGGGAGGAGGTGAGCGGGGGTGGGTGGTGGGCCGCTGCGTGCCGGGTCAAGCCCCGAGGAGGGCTGCGGCGGGGCAGCGGCGGGTCGGAGCGGGCGGTGGGGAGAGCGAGGCTGTGCTGAGGGCTCGGTGGGGCTTCCGGGTGCATCGGCGGGAGGGTCGGTGCCCCGCAGGGTCCGAGAGCCCCGAGGAGGGCGGGCTCGCGGCGTGCGGGGAGCTGTGGTGGTGTGTCTGCCGGCTGGCCGTGCGGCCGTGTTGTGGCGCAGAGCATGGCGGGAGCTGTAGTCCCTGTGGCGGGGGGCTGCCGGGCGGCCGTGTTGTGGCGCAGAGCATGGCGGGAGCTGTAGTCCTTGCGGCGGGGGGCTGCCGGGCGGCCGTGTTGTGGCGCAGAGCATGCCGGGAGCTGTAGTCCTTGTGGCGGGGGGCTGCCGGGCGGCCGTGTTGTGGCGCAGAGCATGCCGGGAGCTGTAGTCCTTGCGGCGGGGGGCTGCCGGGCGGCCGTGTTGTGGCGCAGAGCATGGCGGGAGCTGTAGTCCTTGTGGCGGGGGGCTGCCGGGCGGCCGTGTTGTGGCGCAGAGCATGCCGGGAGCTGTAGTCCTTGCGGCGGGGGGCTGCCGGGCGGCCGTGTTGTGGCGCAGAGCATGCCGGGAGCTGTAGTCCTGGCGCAGTGGCTGCCGGCCCTGTCACGTGGCTCGCCGGGGCGCGGCGGGAGGCGCGGTGTTCCGGCGCTCGGGTGCCGGGCGGCCGTGCCGCGTACGGTAGGCGCGGTGTATTTTTGGGGTTGGATTCGTGTTGATTTCTGGGGGCTTCCAGGTGCGGCCGCTCCCCGAGAAGCGGTGAGTTCCCCGGGAGCTGACAGAAGGGAAGAGGGAAAGGAGGAGGACCTTTTCCCCCTGCCCAGGGCGCAGACGATGGCCGCCGCCTCCCCGGCTCACCGGAGCTCCCGCTCAGCCTCCCCTGGCCCCCCCCTTGCCCCGTGCGCCTGCCCGCAGCCCCGGCACCTCCCCTGAAGCGTGCTGCGTAGCCCTTGGCCGCCCCCAGGCCCTGTCGTGAAGGCAGCGAGCCGGCCCTCGAGCGCACTGGATTCCCCCTCGGCGCAGGGGCCCTTAGCAGTAGCGCGGGGAAGGGGCGGTGTGTCCAGAAGCCCCTGCGCAAGGAGGGGCTTTGGCCAGGGTCGATCGACGGTAATGACGGTCGCTGTTTCTTCTTTCCCTCTCGCAGAGACCGTGCTGAGGACGTGGTTGTCTGTCCTTCCCCCGGGGATGCCGTTGACTGCGGCCGTCTCAGGCTTGCGTGGCTTCTCTCTGCCCGGCGTTGCCATCCTCGCAGCGCGGGGGCGAAAAGGGACACACAGAGCCCTTCCCGGCTGTGGACAGGAGCTGCCTCGGCTGAAGCTGGAGACGCCAACGAAAGGTAAAGCAGAAGAAACTGAAGGCGCTCTGGCTGCCAGCTGCCTTCCTGCCGCAGGCAAGAGAGAGCCTGTCCCTGCAGGTGAGGGAGGGAGGATCCCCCTTCGTAGCCCGCAGCGGGCCAGGCCACCAACGTGCACCGCAGGGTCTGTACGCGTAACCGGGAGTTGGGTACGGGCGTGTAGTGCACGAGCGAGCTAGGCCACGTGCCTAGGAAGCCTCATCTCGTAAGAGCGGTAAGACACCCGTGTATCCTCTTTAGGTGCAGGACGGCCTAGAGTCTGGAGCTGCAGAAGAGGCAGGGCGGAGAGGAGGGGAAAGAAGCATCTGAACGGCTAAATTGTGCCAGCAGCGCTGAGAGCGAGAGTCGCGGTGAGTCCTGGGCCACTGGGGCCCCGTTGCCTCTCTTGTGCATCCTGGGCCCTCCCTGTCTCTCCCCTGGCCCCCTCTCTTTCCTTACCTGCTGCAAAATGGTTTTTTTTTTTTTTTTGGCGCCCCCCCGCCCCTTCTTTCTCCATCTTGCTCTGAGTGGCTCCCTGCCTCCCCGTCTTTTTGGTCCTCCCTCTCTCTGTCCTGTAGCCTGTGGCTACTTGTTTTTTCTCCGCCTCTCTCTGCCTGGCTCTGGCTCCGTTTTTATTTTTTTATTCCTCCTGCTCTGTCCTGTAGCCTGTCGGTATTTTGTCTTTCTCTGGCCCTCTTGGTCTGACTCCGTGTGTTACCGAAAAACGCGGTAAAATCGGAAACAACTCCTCAACGCCGATTTAGTATTAAAGAGCAGGCGTTCTTTATTCACGGCGCCGGATGCACGGGGGATTGCTCCTCCTGGCGTGCGTACCTCACACACCTTTCCCGTAGAATTTGTAGATCAAAATTTTACGTATTCATACATATTCATTATCGTCCTGTCTACTGATCGGTACAAACTGGCTCGTTCCGTATGTAAATCACTGCGCAGGCTCGGTGGTGGTCCGTGAGTCGGTGGTCGCGATCTCCCCCTGCCAGAATTGCCTTTTACCTTCTTGGCTCTTAATCTTGGCAGTCTTGGCTAGTTTTCTCAGTGCGCTACACGAAACCGCGTTTTGTCATCCTTTTCTGACAGAAGCACGTTGTCTGTTGTTCTGCTGACATTAACGATCGCCTAGGGACTAAAATGCAGATCGACAGATGCGCTGATTCGTACGCTCCGTGTTCCCGTAATGGAACACCGTCTCTGGTTGGTTGACTTCATCGCTTTGGTTACACCTGTTCCTGTTGTTCAGTTTCTTCTTTTTTGGCTTTGTGTGATTCTCTCTGTGATCCTGTTTTTCTCTGCCTCGCTTTTCCCAGCTCCCCGTCCCTCACTTTGAATACCCGTTATCCTTCACCAGCTCACTCTCCCTTGGTTGCCATCCCCGTTTCTGAGTTCCTCCTGCTTTGCCACGTAGCCCGTGACTTTTTTCTTAATCTCTCTCTGTCTGCCTCAACGCTCCCGCCGCGCTTTTTAGTTCGTCTGCTCTGCTCTGTACCCTGCTACTGTTCTTGCCTTTCTGAGTTCTTCTCTGTCCAGCTCCCTTTCCCTATTCTCGAATTCCTGTTCTTCCTGCACCCGCCGCTGTTCCCTGTGATCTCCGTCTCTCTCTGTCCAGCTCCCTGTCCCTAGGTTTTAATTCCTGCCTCTGCCCGCCGTAGCCCGTCTAGATTTTTCTCTCGGCCTCTCTCTCTGTCCGGCTCCCCCTCTCTGTGTTCTAATTCCACGTTCTCTGTCACGTAGACCCGTGCTGTTTGTTTGTCCTCATCTCTCTCTGTCCAGCTCCTTGCTGCTATGTTTTATTTCTTCCCTCTCTGTCTGTCTTTGTAGCCCATTGCCGTTGTGTGGTTTGTTTTTTTTTTTTTCCTACTTGTTTCTTCATGTGTCTCTGTCTGCCTCCCAGTGCCTGATCTTTAATTCCTCCTTCCCTGTAGGCTGCTGTTCCTTTTCTCCATTCTACATTGTGTTCTCTTTGGTCTCCTGTTCTTATTCATCGATTCCCTCCTCGCCGCCCTGTGGCTTGTCCCCATTTTATTGTTGCGCCTCTCTCCCTCTCTCTGGCTTCTTGCCCCTGTTTTGAAAATTCCTCCCTCTCTTCTCTCTTCCCTGTTGGCCGTGTGATCTTCAGCCTTTCTCCATCTCTTTCTGCCCAGCTCTCTGTGTCTATTCATTAATTCTTCCCTCTCTGCCCTGTAGCCTGTAGCTTTTGTCCTTTCTCCATCTTGCTGTCTCTGGCTTCCCCATGACCCTGTTTTAGAATTGTTTCTCTCTCCTTTCTCTACGCATTGCGATTCCTTTTGCTCCCCATCTCCCTTTGTTTTGGGTGTTTTTTTGTTGTTGTTTTTCTGGCTCCCTGTCCCTAATTCTTAATTCTCTGCCTTCTCATGCTCTGTACCACGTAGCCCCATGGTTTGTTTTGTGGTGTTCCCTCCCCGGCCCCTTCCCTCCGTTGTTGGCTGTCTCGGCTCCCTGTCCCCGTGGCTTCATTCTTCCCTCTCTGCCCTGTTCTTGTCGCTTGTCTTGTCTGTCTCCATCGCGCTCGGTCCAGCTTCCTGCCCCTATTCTTCTTTCCTCCCTCGCTGTCGTGCTGCCTGCCCCAGGTTCTTTGTGCGTCTCCAGCCTGCTCCTCTTCCTTCTTTGTTGGTCTGTGTCCTGCTCTTCCCCTCTCTCTGCTGCCTCTCTTCCCCTCTCTCTGCTGCCTCTCTTCCCCTCTCTCTGCTGCCTCTCTTCCCCTCTCTCTGCTGCCTCTCTTCCCCTCTCTCTGCTGCCTCTCTTCCCCTCTCTCTGCTGCCTCTCTTCCCCTCTCTCTGCTGCCTCTCTTCCCCTCTCTCTGCTGCCTCTCTTCCCCTCTCTCTGCTGCCTCTCTTCCCCTCTCTCTGCTGCCTCTCTTCCCCTCTCTCTGCTGCCTCTCTTCCCCTCTCTCTGCTGCTTGTATCTCCACCTCCGTCAGGCTCCCTGTCCTTCTCTGGCCGTCCTGTTCCCTGCCTCGTGCCTTCTCACTACACGCACACACGCCCCCCCGCCCCCGTCCAGCCGGCTGCCGCTCTTCTCTTCTCTCTTCCTACTGTCCTGTGCCCTGCTCCTCACCTTTGGTGGCCTCCCCCTCTGCCCAGCAGCCCGTCGCTCCAGTAGCCAGGCGACGGACGGTCCCTTCCCTGCCAAACGCGGACAAGCACGTGCCGTGGTTTAGCCCCAGCTGGCAACTCTGCACCAGGGAGCTGCTTGCTCGCTCCACCCTCAGTGGGCTGGGGGAGAGAGCTGGAAGGGTAAAAGTGAGAAAAATCATGGGTTGAGATCAAGACTGTTTAATAGGTAAAGCAAAAGCTGTGCGTGGAAGCAAAGCAAGGAATTAATTCACTCCTCCTTTTCGGCGGGCAGGTGTTGAGCCACCTCTGGGAAAGCAGGGCTCTGTCATGTGTCATGGTTACTTAGGGAGAGAAATGCCGTAGCCCCCCCCCCCCCCCAAGGACTCCCCCTTCTTCCCCCAGCTGCGTGTGCTGAGCATGATGTCAAATGGTATGGAATATCCCTTTGGTCAGTTAGCTGGGAAAGCTTTCCCAGCTGTCCCAGCCTACTTGCTGGTGGGGCACTGAGAGAACCAGAAGAGGCCCTGACTGTGGAAGCAGTGCTCAGCAAGAACCAAAACATCTCTACATTATTAACGGTGTTTTGAGCATAAATCCAAAACGTATCCCTTCCTAGCTACTGTGGAGAAAATGAGCACTATCCCAGCCACCACCAGCTCCGTGCGGCTGCGGCAACGGCGGCCGAGGTGGCCTTGGGGCAGGGGGAGCGTTGGGGACCCTGAGCCACGAATCGCTCCTGGGACTTGTTACGTGCGCGCCTGCACCAACACCTGCCCTCTCCTTTGGCCTGAGGGCTGCGTTTGCGCTCCCTTGGCGTGGGGCAAGGGGCTGTGACGGAGCCCAGGGGAGGAGGTGGTGCACTGTGGGGGTGAGGGGAGGGGGCCCCCCGTTGCTGCTGCGCCTCAGCTGTGGGCGGGGTCTGGCTGGAGGAGCCCCAGGTGCGGGCAGTGGGGCTGGCGGTGCCGGCTCCTCCCTGGAAAAGGGGTGGTGCCCTGCTCCGGGGGGCCAGTGTGAGCCGAGGGCGGAGCGGAGCGGAGCTGTGGCCGAGCGTCAGCGGGCTGCGAGTGTAGCGAGGGAGGAGGTGAGCGGGGGTGGGTGGTGGGCCGCTGCGTGCCGGGTCAAGCCCCGAGGAGGGCTGCGGCGGGGCAGCGGCGGGTCGGAGCGGGCGGTGGGGAGAGCGAGGCTGTGCTGAGGGCTCGGTGGGGCTTCCGGGTGCATCGGCGGGAGGGACGGTGCCCCGCAGGGTGAGAGAGCCCCGAGGAGGGCGGGCTCGCGGCGGGCCGGGAGCTGTGGTGGTGTGTCTGCCGGCTGGGCGGGCGGCCGTGTTGTGGCGCAGAGCGTGCCGGGAGCTGTAGTCGTTGTGGCGGGGGGCTGCCGGGCGGCCGTGTTGTGGCGCAGAGCATGGCGGGAGCTGTAGTCCTTGCGGCGGGGGGCTGCCGGGCGGCCGTGTTGTGGCGCAGAGCATGCCGGGAGCTGTAGTCCTTGTGGCGGGGGGCTGCCGGGCGGCCGTGTTGTGGCGCAGAGCATGGCGGGAGCTGTAGTCCTTGTGGCGGGGGGCTGCCGGGCGGCCGTGTTGTGGCGCAGAGCATGGCGGGAGCTGTAGTCCTGGCGCAGTGGCTGCCGGCCCTGTCACGTGGCTCGCCGGGGCGTGGCGGGAGGCGCGGTGTTCCGGCGCTCGGGTGCCGGGCGGCCGTGCCGCGTACGGTAGGCGCGGTGTATTTTTGGGGTTGGATTCGTGTTGATTTCTGGGGGCTTCCAGGTGCGGCCGCTCCCCGAGAAGCGGTGAGTTCCCCGGGAGCTGACAGAAGGGAAGAGGGAAAGGAGGAGGACCTTTTCCCCCTGCCCAGGGCGCAGACGATGGCCGCCGCCTCCCCGGCTCACCGGAGCTCCCGCTCAGCCTCCCCTGGCCCCCCCCTTGCCCCGTGCGCCTGCCCGCAGCCCCGGCACCTCCCCTGAAGCGTGCTGCGTAGCCCTTGGCCGCCCCCAGGCCCTGTCGTGAAGGCAGCGAGCCGGCCCTCGAGCGCACTGGATTCCCCCTCGGCGCAGGGGCCCTTAGCAGTAGCGCGGGGAAGGGGCGGTGTGTCCAGAAGCCCCTGCGCAAGGAGGGGCTTTGGCCAGGGTCGATCGACGGTAATGACGGTCGCTGTTTCTTCTTTCCCTCTCGCAGAGACCGTGCTGAGGACGTGGTTGTCTGTCCTTCCCCCGGGGATGCCGTTGACTGCGGCCGTCTCAGGCTTGCGTGGCTTCTCTCTGCCCGGCGTTGCCATCCTCGCAGCGCGGGGGCGAAAAGGGACACACAGAGCCCTTCCCGGCTGTGGACAGGAGCTGCCTCGGCTGAAGCTGGAGACGCCAACGAAAGGTAAAGCAGAAGAAACTGAAGGCGCTCTGGCTGCCAGCTGCCTTCCTGCCGCAGGCAAGAGAGAGCCTGTCCCTGCAGGTGAGGGAGGGAGGATCCCCCTTCGTAGCCCGCAGCGGGCCAGGCCACCAACGTGCACCGCAGGGTCTGTACGCGTAACCGGGAGTTGGGTACGGGCGTGTAGTGCACGAGCGAGCTAGGCCACGTGCCTAGGAAGCCTCATCTCGTAAGAGCGGTAAGACACCCGTGTATCCTCTTTAGGTGCAGGACGGCCTAGAGTCTGGAGCTGCAGAAGAGGCAGGGCGGAGAGGAGGGGAAAGAAGCATCTGAACGGCTAAATTGTGCCAGCAGCGCTGAGAGCGAGAGTCGCGGTGAGTCCTGGGCCACTGGGGCCCCGTTGCCTCTCTTGTGCATCCTGGGCCCTCCCTGTCTCTCCCCTGGCCCCCTCTCTTTCCTTACCTGCTGCAAAATGGTTTTTTTTTTTTTTTTGGCGCCCCCCCGCCCCTTCTTTCTCCATCTTGCTCTGAGTGGCTCCCTGCCTCCCCGTCTTTTTGGTCCTCCCTCTCTCTGTCCTGTAGCCTGTGGCTACTTGTTTTTTCTCCGCCTCTCTCTGCCTGGCTCTGGCTCCGTTTTTATTTTTTTATTCCTCCTGCTCTGTCCTGTAGCCTGTCGGTATTTTGTCTTTCTCTGGCCCTCTTGGTCTGACTCCGTGTGTTACCGAAAAACGCGGTAAAATCGGAAACAACTCCTCAACGCCGATTTAGTATTAAAGAGCAGGCGTTCTTTATTCACGGCGCCGGATGCACGGGGGATTGCTCCTCCTGGCGTGCGTACCTCACACACCTTTCCCGTAGAATTTGTAGATCAAAATTTTACGTATTCATACATATTCATTATCGTCCTGTCTACTGATCGGTACAAACTGGCTCGTTCCGTATGTAAATCACTGCGCAGGCTCGGTGGTGGTCCGTGAGTCGGTGGTCGCGATCTCCCCCTGCCAGAATTGCCTTTTACCTTCTTGGCTCTTAATCTTGGCAGTCTTGGCTAGTTTTCTCAGTGCGCTACACGAAACCGCGTTTTGTCATCCTTTTCTGACAGAAGCACGTTGTCTGTTGTTCTGCTGACATTAACGATCGCCTAGGGACTAAAATGCAGATCGACAGATGCGCTGATTCGTACGCTCCGTGTTCCCGTAATGGAACACCGTCTCTGGTTGGTTGACTTCATCGCTTTGGTTACACCTGTTCCTGTTGTTCAGTTTCTTCTTTTTTGGCTTTGTGTGATTCTCTCTGTGATCCTGTTTTTCTCTGCCTCGCTTTTCCCAGCTCCCCGTCCCTCACTTTGAATACCCGTTATCCTTCACCAGCTCACTCTCCCTTGGTTGCCATCCCCGTTTCTGAGTTCCTCCTGCTTTGCCACGTAGCCCGTGACTTTTTTCTTAATCTCTCTCTGTCTGCCTCAACGCTCCCGCCGCGCTTTTTAGTTCGTCTGCTCTGCTCTGTACCCTGCTACTGTTCTTGCCTTTCTGAGTTCTTCTCTGTCCAGCTCCCTTTCCCTATTCTCGAATTCCTGTTCTTCCTGCACCCGCCGCTGTTCCCTGTGATCTCCGTCTCTCTCTGTCCAGCTCCCTGTCCCTAGGTTTTAATTCCTGCCTCTGCCCGCCGTAGCCCGTCTAGATTTTTCTCTCGGCCTCTCTCTCTGTCCGGCTCCCCCTCTCTGTGTTCTAATTCCACGTTCTCTGTCACGTAGACCCGTGCTGTTTGTTTGTCCTCATCTCTCTCTGTCCAGCTCCTTGCTGCTATGTTTTATTTCTTCCCTCTCTGTCTGTCTTTGTAGCCCATTGCCGTTGTGTGGTTTGTTTTTTTTTTTTTTCCTACTTGTTTCTTCATGTGTCTCTGTCTGCCTCCCAGTGCCTGATCTTTAATTCCTCCTTCCCTGTAGGCTGCTGTTCCTTTTCTCCATTCTACATTGTGTTCTCTTTGGTCTCCTGTTCTTATTCATCGATTCCCTCCTCGCCGCCCTGTGGCTTGTCCCCATTTTATTGTTGCGCCTCTCTCCCTCTCTCTGGCTTCTTGCCCCTGTTTTGAAAATTCCTCCCTCTCTTCTCTCTTCCCTGTTGGCCGTGTGATCTTCAGCCTTTCTCCATCTCTTTCTGCCCAGCTCTCTGTGTCTATTCATTAATTCTTCCCTCTCTGCCCTGTAGCCTGTAGCTTTTGTCCTTTCTCCATCTTGCTGTCTCTGGCTTCCCCATGACCCTGTTTTAGAATTGTTTCTCTCTCCTTTCTGTACGCATTGCGATTCCTTTTGCTCCCCATCTCCCTTTGTTTTGGGTGTTTTTTTGTTGTTGTTTTTCTGGCTCCCTGTCCCTAATTCTTAATTCTCTGCCTTCTCATGCTCTGTACCACGTAGCCCCATGGTTTGTTTTGTGGTGTTCCCTCCCCGGCCCCTTCCCTCCGTTGTTGGCTGTCTCGGCTCCCTGTCCCCGTGGCTTCATTCTTCCCTCTCTGCCCTGTTCTTGTCGCTTGTCTTGTCTGTCTCCATCGCGCTCGGTCCAGCTTCCTGCCCCTATTCTTCTTTCCTCCCTCGCTGTCGTGCTGCCTGCCCCAGGTTCTTTGTGCGTCTCCAGCCTGCTCCTCTTCCTTCTTTGTTGGTCTGTGTCCTGCTCTTCCCCTCTCTCTGCTGCCTCTCTTCCCCTCTCTCTGCTGCCTCTCTTCCCCTCTCTCTGCTGCCTCTCTTCCCCTCTCTCTGCTGCCTCTCTTCCCCTCTCTCTGCTGCCTCTCTTCCCCTCTCTCTGCTGCCTCTCTTCCCCTCTCTCTGCTGCCTCTCTTCCCCTCTCTCTGCTGCCTCTCTTCCCCTCTCTCTGCTGCCTCTCTTCCCCTCTCTCTGCTGCCTCTCTTCCCCTCTCTCTGCTGCCTCTCTTCCCCTCTCTCTGCTGCCTCTCTTCCCCTCTCTCTGCTGCCTCTCTTCCCCTCTCTCTGCTGCTTGTATCTCCACCTCCGTCAGGCTCCCTGTCCTTCTCTGGCCGTCCTGTTCCCTGCCTCGTGCCTTCTCACTACACGCACACACGCCCCCCCGCCCCCGTCCAGCCGGCTGCCGCTCTTCTCTTCTCTCTTCCTACTGTCCTGTGCCCTGCTCCTCACCTTTGGTGGCCTCCCCCTCTGCCCAGCAGCCCGTCGCTCCAGTAGCCAGGCGACGGACGGTCCCTTCCCTGCCAAACGCGGACAAGCACGTGCCGTGGTTTAGCCCCAGCTGGCAACTCTGCACCAGGGAGCTGCTTGCTCGCTCCACCCTCAGTGGGCTGGGGGAGAGAGCTGGAAGGGTAAAAGTGAGAAAAATCATGGGTTGAGATCAAGGCTGTTTAATAGGTAAAGCAAAAGCTGTGCGTGGAAGCAAAGCAAGGAATTAATTCACTCCTCCTTTTCGGCGGGCAGGTGTTGAGCCACCTCTGGGAAAGCAGGGCTCTGTCATGTGTCATGGTTACTTAGGGAGAGAAATGCCGTAGCCCCCCCCCCCCCCCCAAGGACTCCCCCTTCTTCCCCCAGCTGCGTGTGCTGAGCATGATGTCAAATGGTATGGAATATCCCTTTGGTCAGTTAGCTGGGAAAGCTTTCCCAGCTGTCCCAGCCTACTTGCTGGTGGGGCACTGAGAGAACCAGAAGAGGCCCTGACTGTGGAAGCAGTGCTCAGCAAGAACCAAAACATCTCTACATTATTAACGGTGTTTTGAGCATAAATCCAAAACGTATCCCTTCCTAGCTACTGTGGAGAAAATGAGCACTATCCCAGCCACCACCAGCTCCGTGCGGCTGCGGCAACGGCGGCCGAGGTGGCCTTGGGGCAGGGGGAGCGTTGGGGACCCTGAGCCACGAATCGCTCCTGGGACTTGTTACGTGCGCGCCTGCACCAACACCTGCCCTCTCCTTTGGCCTGAGGGCTGCGTTTGCGCTCCCTTGGCGTGGGGCAAGGGGCTGTGACGGAGCCCAGGGGAGGAGGTGGTGCACTGTGGGGGTGAGGGGAGGGGGCCCCCCGTTGCTGCTGCGCCTCAGCTGTGGGCGGGGTCTGGCTGGAGGAGCCCCAGGTGCGGGCAGTGGGGCTGCCGGTGCCGGCTCCTCCCTGGAAAAGGGGTGGTGCCCTGCTCCGGGGGGCCAGTGTGAGCCGAGGGCGGAGCGGAGCGGAGCTGTGGCCGAGCGTCAGCGGGCTGCGAGTGTAGCGAGGGAGGAGGTGAGCGGGGGCTGGGTGGGGGGCCGCTGCGTGCCGGGTCAAGCCCCGAGGAGGGCTGCGGCGGGGCAGCGGCGGGTCGGAGCGGGCGGTGGGGAGAGCGAGGCTGTGCTGAGGGCTCGGTGGGGCTTCCGGGTGCATCGGCGGGAGGGTCGGTGCCCCGCAGGGTCCGAGAGCCCCGAGGAGGGCGGGCTCGCGGCGTGCGGGGAGCTGTGGTGGTGTGTCTGCCGGCTGGCCGTGCGGCCGTGTTGTGGCGCAGAGCATGGCGGGAGCTGTAGTCCCTGTGGCGGGGGGCTGCCGGGCGGCCGTGTTGTGGCGCAGAGCATGGCGGGAGCTGTAGTCCTTGTGGCGGGGGGCTGCCGGGCGGCCGTGTTGTGGCGCAGAGCATGGCGGGAGCTGTAGTCCCTGTGGCGGGGGGCTGCCGGGCGGCCGTGTTGTGGCGCAGAGCATGGCGGGAGCTGTAGTCCTTGTGGCGGGGGGCTGCCGGGCGGCCGTGTTGTGGCGCAGAGCGTGCCGGGAGCTGTAGTCCTTGTGGCGGGGGGCTGCCGGGCGGCCGTGTTGTGGCGCAGAGCATGCCGGGAGCTGTAGTCCTTGTGGCGGGGGGCTGCCGGGCGGCCGTGTTGTGGCGCAGAGCGTGCCGGGAGCTGTAGTCCTTGTGGCGGGGGGCTGCCGGGCGGCCGTGTTGTGGCGCAGAGCATGGCGGGAGCTGTAGTCCTTGTGGCGGGGGGCTGCCGGGCGGCCGTGTTGTGGCGCAGAGCATGGCGGGAGCTGTAGTCCTTGCGGCGGGGGGCTGCCGGGCGGCCGTGTTGTGGCGCAGAGCATGGCGGGAGCTGTAGTCCTGGCGCAGTGGCTGCCGGCCCTGTCACGTGGCTCGCCGGGGCGCGGCGGGAGGCGCGGTGTTCCGGCGCTCGGGTGCCGGGCGGCCGTGCCGCGTACGGTAGGCGCGGTGTATTTTTGGGGTTGGATTCGTGTTGATTTCTGGGGGCTTCCAGGTGCGGCCGCTCCCCGAGAAGCGGTGAGTTCCCCGGGAGCTGACAGAAGGGAAGAGGGAAAGGAGGAGGACCTTTTCCCCCTGCCCAGGGCGCAGACGATGGCCGCCGCCTCCCCGGCTCACCGGAGCTCCCGCTCAGCCTCCCCTGGCCCCCCCCTTGCCCCGTGCGCCTGCCCGCAGCCCCGGCACCTCCCCTGAAGCGTGCTGCGTAGCCCTTGGCCGCCCCCAGGCCCTGTCGTGAAGGCAGCGAGCCGGCCCTCGAGCGCACTGGATTCCCCCTCGGCGCAGGGGCCCTTAGCAGTAGCGCGGGGAAGGGGCGGTGTGTCCAGAAGCCCCTGCGCAAGGAGGGGCTTTGGCCAGGGTCGATCGACGGTAATGACGGTCGCTGTTTCTTCTTTCCCTCTCGCAGAGACCGTGCTGAGGACGTGGTTGTCTGTCCTTCCCCCGGGGATGCCGTTGACTGCGGCCGTCTCAGGCTTGCGTGGCTTCTCTCTGCCCGGCGTTGCCATCCTCGCAGCGCGGGGGCGAAAAGGGACACACAGAGCCCTTCCCGGCTGTGGACAGGAGCTGCCTCGGCTGAAGCTGGAGACGCCAACGAAAGGTAAAGCAGAAGAAACTGAAGGCGCTCTGGCTGCCAGCTGCCTTCCTGCCGCAGGCAAGAGAGAGCCTGTCCCTGCAGGTGAGGGAGGGAGGATCCCCCTTCGTAGCCCGCAGCGGGCCAGGCCACCAACGTGCACCGCAGGGTCTGTACGCGTAACCGGGAGTTGGGTACGGGCGTGTAGTGCACGAGCGAGCTAGGCCACGTGCCTAGGAAGCCTCATCTCGTAAGAGCGGTAAGACACCCGTGTATCCTCTTTAGGTGCAGGACGGCCTAGAGTCTGGAGCTGCAGAAGAGGCAGGGCGGAGAGGAGGGGAAAGAAGCATCTGAACGGCTAAATTGTGCCAGCAGCGCTGAGAGCGAGAGTCGCGGTGAGTCCTGGGCCACTGGGGCCCCGTTGCCTCTCTTGTGCATCCTGGGCCCTCCCTGTCTCTCCCCTGGCCCCCTCTCTTTCCTTACCTGCTGCAAAATGGTTTTTTTTTTTTTTTTGGCGCCCCCCCGCCCCTTCTTTCTCCATCTTGCTCTGAGTGGCTCCCTGCCTCCCCGTCTTTTTGGTCCTCCCTCTCTCTGTCCTGTAGCCTGTGGCTACTTGTTTTTTCTCCGCCTCTCTCTGCCTGGCTCTGGCTCCGTTTTTATTTTTTTATTCCTCCTGCTCTGTCCTGTAGCCTGTCGGTATTTTGTCTTTCTCTGGCCCTCTTGGTCTGACTCCGTGTGTTACCGAAAAACGCGGTAAAATCGGAAACAACTCCTCAACGCCGATTTAGTATTAAAGAGCAGGCGTTCTTTATTCACGGCGCCGGATGCACGGGGGATTGCTCCTCCTGGCGTGCGTACCTCACACACCTTTCCCGTAGAATTTGTAGATCAAAATTTTACGTATTCATACATATTCATTATCGTCCTGTCTACTGATCGGTACAAACTGGCTCGTTCCGTATGTAAATCACTGCGCAGGCTCGGTGGTGGTCCGTGAGTCGGTGGTCGCGATCTCCCCCTGCCAGAATTGCCTTTTACCTTCTTGGCTCTTAATCTTGGCAGTCTTGGCTAGTTTTCTCAGTGCGCTACACGAAACCGCGTTTTGTCATCCTTTTCTGACAGAAGCACGTTGTCTGTTGTTCTGCTGACATTAACGATCGCCTAGGGACTAAAATGCAGATCGACAGATGCGCTGATTCGTACGCTCCGTGTTCCCGTAATGGAACACCGTCTCTGGTTGGTTGACTTCATCGCTTTGGTTACACCTGTTCCTGTTGTTCAGTTTCTTCTTTTTTGGCTTTGTGTGATTCTCTCTGTGATTCTGTTTTTCTCTGCCTCGCTTTTCCCAGCTCCCCGTCCCTCACTTTGAATACCCGTTATCCTTCACCAGCTCACTCTCCCTTGGTTGCCATCCCCGTTTCTGAGTTCCTCCTGCTTTGCCACGTAGCCCGTGACTTTTTTCTTAATCTCTCTCTGTCTGCCTCAACGCTCCCGCCGCGCTTTTTAGTTCGTCTGCTCTGCTCTGTACCCTGCTACTGTTCTTGCCTGCCTGAGTTCTTCTCTGTCCAGCTCCCTTTCCCTATTCTCGAATTCCTGTTCTTCCTGCACCCGCCGCTGTTCCCTGTGATCTCCGTCTCTCTCTGTCCAGCTCCCTGTCCCTAGGTTTTAATTCCTGCCTCTGCCCGCCGTAGCCCGTCTAGATTTTTCTCTCGGCCTCTCTCTCTGTCCGGCTCCCCCTCTCTGTGTTCTAATTCCACGTTCTCTGTCACGTAGACCCGTGCTGTTTGTTTGTCCTCATCTCTCTCTGTCCAGCTCCTTGCTGCTATGTTTTATTTCTTCCCTCTCTGTCTGTCTTTGTAGCCCATTGCCGTTGTGTGGTTTGTTTTTTTTTTTTTCCTACTTGTTTCTTCATGTGTCTCTGTCTGCCTCCCAGTGCCTGATCTTTAATTCCTCCTTCCCTGTAGGCTGCTGTTCCTTTTCTCCATTCTACATTGTGTTCTCTTTGGTCTCCTGTTCTTATTCATCGATTCCCTCCTCGCCGCCCTGTGGCTTGTCCCCATTTTATTGTTGCGCCTCTCTCCCTCTCTCTGGCTTCTTGCCCCTGTTTTGAAAATTCCTCCCTCTCTTCTCTCTTCCCTGTTGGCCGTGTGATCTTCAGCCTTTCTCCATCTCTTTCTGCCCAGCTCTCTGTGTCTATTCATTAATTCTTCCCTCTCTGCCCTGTAGCCTGTAGCTTTTGTCCTTTCTCCATCTTGCTGTCTCTGGCTTCCCCATGACCCTGTTTTAGAATTGTTTCTCTCTCCTTTCTCTACGCATTGCGATTCCTTTTGCTCCCCATCGCCCTTTGTTTTGGGTGTTTTTTTGTTGTTGTTTTTCTGGCTCCCTGTCCCTAATTCTTAATTCTCTGCCTTCTCATGCTCTGTACCACGTAGCCCCATGGTTTGTTTTGTGGTGTTCCCTCCCCGGCCCCTTCCCTCCGTTGTTGGCTGTCTCGGCTCCCTGTCCCCGTGGCTTCATTCTTCCCTCTCTGCCCTGTTCTTGTCGCTTGTCTTGTCTGTCTCCATCGCGCTCGGTCCAGCTTCCTGCCCCTATTCTTCTTTCCTCCCTCGCTGTCGTGCTGCCTGCCCCAGGTTCTTTGTGCGTCTCCAGCCTGCTCCTCTTCCTTCTTTGTTGGTCTGTGTCCTGCTCTTCCCCTCTCTCTGCTGCCTCTCTTCCCCTCTCTCTGCTGCCTCTCTTCCCCTCTCTCTGCTGCCTCTCTTCCCCTCTCTCTGCTGCTTGTATCTCCACCTCCGTCAGGCTCCCTGTCCTTCTCTGGCCGTCCTGTTCCCTGCCTCGTGCCTTCTCACTACACGCACACACGCCCCCCCGCCCCCGTCCAGCCGGCTGCCGCTCTTCTCTTCTCTCTTCCTACTGTCCTGTGCCCTGCTCCTCACCTTTGGTGGCCTCCCCCTCTGCCCAGCAGCCCGTCGCTCCAGTAGCCAGGCGACGGACGGTCCCTTCCCTGCCAAACGCGGACAAGCACGTGCCGTGGTTTAGCCCCAGCTGGCAACTCTGCACCAGGGAGCTGCTTGCTCGCTCCACCCTCAGTGGGCTGGGGGAGAGAGCTGGAAGGGTAAAAGTGAGAAAAATCATGGGTTGAGATCAAGACTGTTTAATAGGTAAAGCAAAAGCTGTGCGTGGAAGCAAAGCAAGGAATTAATTCACTCCTCCTTTTCGGCGGGCAGGTGTTGAGCCACCTCTGGGAAAGCAGGGCTCTGTCATGTGTCATGGTTACTTAGGGAGAGAAATGCCGTAGCCCCCCCCCCCCCCCAAGGACTCCCCCTTCTTCCCCCAGCTGCGTGTGCTGAGCATGATGTCAAATGGTATGGAATATCCCTTTGGTCAGTTAGCTGGGAAAGCTTTCCCAGCTGTCCCAGCCTACTTGCTGGTGGGGCACTGAGAGAACCAGAAGAGGCCCTGACTGTGGAAGCAGTGCTCAGCAAGAACCAAAACATCTCTACATTATTAACGGTGTTTTGAGCATAAATCCAAAACGTATCCCTTCCTAGCTACTGTGGAGAAAATGAGCACTATCCCAGCCACCACCAGCTCCGTGCGGCTGCGGCAACGGCGGCCGAGGTGGCCTTGGGGCAGGGGGAGCGTTGGGGACCCTGAGCCACGAATCGCTCCTGGGACTTGTTACGTGCGCGCCTGCACCAACACCTGCCCTCTCCTTTGGCCTGAGGGCTGCGTTTGCGCTCCCTTGGCGTGGGGCAAGGGGCTGTGACGGAGCCCAGGGGAGGAGGTGGTGCACTGTGGGGGTGAGGGGAGGGGGCCCCCCGTTGCTGCTGCGCCTCAGCTGTGGGCGGGGTCTGGCTGGAGGAGCCCCAGGTGCGGGCAGTGGGGCTGGCGGTGCCGGCTCCTCCCTGGAAAAGGGGTGGTGCCCTGCTCCGGGGGGCCAGTGTGAGCCGAGGGCGGAGCGGAGCGGAGCTGTGGCCGAGCGTCAGCGGGCTGCGAGTGTAGCGAGGGAGGAGGTGAGCGGGGGTGGGTGGTGGGCCGCTGCGTGCCGGGTCAAGCCCCGAGGAGGGCTGCGGCGGGGCAGCGGCGGGTCGGAGCGGGCGGTGGGGAGAGCGAGGCTGTGCTGAGGGCTCGGTGGGGCTTCCGGGTGCATCGGCGGGAGGGACGGTGCCCCGCAGGGTGAGAGAGCCCCGAGGAGGGCGGGCTCGCGGCGGGCCGGGAGCTGTGGTGGTGCGTGTGGCGGCTGGGCGGGCGGCCGTGTTGTGGCGCAGAGCGTGCCGGGAGCTGTAGTCGTTGTGGCGGGGGGCTGCCGGGCGGCCGTGTTGTGGCGCAGAGCATGGCGGGAGCTGTAGTCCTTGCGGCGGGGGGCTGCCGGGCGGCCGTGTTGTGGCGCAGAGCGTGCCGGGAGCTGTAGTCCTTGTGGCGGGGGGCTGCCGGGCGGCCGTGTTGTGGCGCAGAGCATGGCGGGAGCTGTAGTCCTTGTGGCGGGGGGCTGCCGGGCGGCCGTGTTGTGGCGCAGAGCATGGCGGGAGCTGTAGTCCTGGCGCAGTGGCTGCCGGCCCTGTCACGTGGCTCGCCGGGGCGTGGCGGGAGGCGCGGTGTTCCGGCGCTCGGGTGCCGGGCGGCCGTGCCGCGTACGGTAGGCGCGGTGTATTTTTGGGGTTGGATTCGTGTTGATTTCTGGGGGCTTCCAGGTGCGGCCGCTCCCCGAGAAGCGGTGAGTTCCCCGGGAGCTGACAGAAGGGAAGAGGGAAAGGAGGAGGACCTTTTCCCCCTGCCCAGGGCGCAGACGATGGCCGCCGCCTCCCCGGCTCACCGGAGCTCCCGCTCAGCCTCCCCTGGCCCCCCCCTTGCCCCGTGCGCCTGCCCGCAGCCCCGGCACCTCCCCTGAAGCGTGCTGCGTAGCCCTTGGCCGCCCCCAGGCCCTGTCGTGAAGGCAGCGAGCCGGCCCTCGAGCGCACTGGATTCCCCCTCGGCGCAGGGGCCCTTAGCAGTAGCGCGGGGAAGGGGCGGTGTGTCCAGAAGCCCCTGCGCAAGGAGGGGCTTTGGCCAGGGTCGATCGACGGTAATGACGGTCGCTGTTTCTTCTTTCCCTCTCGCAGAGACCGTGCTGAGGACGTGGTTGTCTGTCCTTCCCCCGGGGATGCCGTTGACTGCGGCCGTCTCAGGCTTGCGTGGCTTCTCTCTGCCCGGCGTTGCCATCCTCGCAGCGCGGGGGCGAAAAGGGACACACAGAGCCCTTCCCGGCTGTGGACAGGAGCTGCCTCGGCTGAAGCTGGAGACGCCAACGAAAGGTAAAGCAGAAGAAACTGAAGGCGCTCTGGCTGCCAGCTGCCTTCCTGCCGCAGGCAAGAGAGAGCCTGTCCCTGCAGGTGAGGGAGGGAGGATCCCCCTTCGTAGCCCGCAGCGGGCCAGGCCACCAACGTGCACCGCAGGGTCTGTACGCGTAACCGGGAGTTGGGTACGGGCGTGTAGTGCACGAGCGAGCTAGGCCACGTGCCTAGGAAGCCTCATCTCGTAAGAGCGGTAAGACACCCGTGTATCCTCTTTAGGTGCAGGACGGCCTAGAGTCTGGAGCTGCAGAAGAGGCAGGGCGGAGAGGAGGGGAAAGAAGCATCTGAACGGCTAAATTGTGCCAGCAGCGCTGAGAGCGAGAGTCGCGGTGAGTCCTGGGCCACTGGGGCCCCGTTGCCTCTCTTGTGCATCCTGGGCCCTCCCTGTCTCTCCCCTGGCCCCCTCTCTTTCCTTACCTGCTGCAAAATGGTTTTTTTTTTTTTTTTGGCGCCCCCCCGCCCCTTCTTTCTCCATCTTGCTCTGAGTGGCTCCCTGCCTCCCCGTCTTTTTGGTCCTCCCTCTCTCTGTCCTGTAGCCTGTGGCTACTTGTTTTTTCTCCGCCTCTCTCTGCCTGGCTCTGGCTCCGTTTTTATTTTTTTATTCCTCCTGCTCTGTCCTGTAGCCTGTCGGTATTTTGTCTTTCTCTGGCCCTCTTGGTCTGACTCCGTGTGTTACCGAAAAACGCGGTAAAATCGGAAACAACTCCTCAACGCCGATTTAGTATTAAAGAGCAGGCGTTCTTTATTCACGGCGCCGGATGCACGGGGGATTGCTCCTCCTGGCGTGCGTACCTCACACACCTTTCCCGTAGAATTTGTAGATCAAAATTTTACGTATTCATACATATTCATTATCGTCCTGTCTACTGATCGGTACAAACTGGCTCGTTCCGTATGTAAATCACTGCGCAGGCTCGGTGGTGGTCCGTGAGTCGGTGGTCGCGATCTCCCCCTGCCAGAATTGCCTTTTACCTTCTTGGCTCTTAATCTTGGCAGTCTTGGCTAGTTTTCTCAGTGCGCTACACGAAACCGCGTTTTGTCATCCTTTTCTGACAGAAGCACGTTGTCTGTTGTTCTGCTGACATTAACGATCGCCTAGGGACTAAAATGCAGATCGACAGATGCGCTGATTCGTACGCTCCGTGTTCCCGTAATGGAACACCGTCTCTGGTTGGTTGACTTCATCGCTTTGGTTACACCTGTTCCTGTTGTTCAGTTTCTTCTTTTTTGGCTTTGTGTGATTCTCTCTGTGATTCTGTTTTTCTCTGCCTCGCTTTTCCCAGCTCCCCGTCCCTCACTTTGAATACCCGTTATCCTTCACCAGCTCACTCTCCCTTGGTTGCCATCCCCGTTTCTGAGTTCCTCCTGCTTTGCCACGTAGCCCGTGACTTTTTTCTTAATCTCTCTCTGTCTGCCTCAACGCTCCCGCCGCGCTTTTTAGTTCGTCTGCTCTGCTCTGTACCCTGCTACTGTTCTTGCCTGCCTGAGTTCTTCTCTGTCCAGCTCCCTTTCCCTATTCTCGAATTCCTGTTCTTCCTGCACCCGCCGCTGTTCCCTGTGATCTCCGTCTCTCTCTGTCCAGCTCCCTGTCCCTAGGTTTTAATTCCTGCCTCTGCCCGCCGTAGCCCGTCTAGATTTTTCTCTCGGCCTCTCTCTCTGTCCGGCTCCCCCTCTCTGTGTTCTAATTCCACGTTCTCTGTCACGTAGACCCGTGCTGTTTGTTTGTCCTCATCTCTCTCTGTCCAGCTCCTTGCTGCTATGTTTTATTTCTTCCCTCTCTGTCTGTCTTTGTAGCCCATTGCCGTTGTGTGGTTTGTTTTTTTTTTTTTCCTACTTGTTTCTTCATGTGTCTCTGTCTGCCTCCCAGTGCCTGATCTTTAATTCCTCCTTCCCTGTAGGCTGCTGTTCCTTTTCTCCATTCTACATTGTGTTCTCTTTGGTCTCCTGTTCTTATTCATCGATTCCCTCCTCGCCGCCCTGTGGCTTGTCCCCATTTTATTGTTGCGCCTCTCTCCCTCTCTCTGGCTTCTTGCCCCTGTTTTGAAAATTCCTCCCTCTCTTCTCTCTTCCCTGTTGGCCGTGTGATCTTCAGCCTTTCTCCATCTCTTTCTGCCCAGCTCTCTGTGTCTATTCATTAATTCTTCCCTCTCTGCCCTGTAGCCTGTAGCTTTTGTCCTTTCTCCATCTTGCTGTCTCTGGCTTCCCCATGACCCTGTTTTAGAATTGTTTCTCTCTCCTTTCTGTACGCATTGCGATTCCTTTTGCTCCCCATCTCCCTTTGTTTTGGGTGTTTTTTTGTTGTTGTTTTTCTGGCTCCCTGTCCCTAATTCTTAATTCTCTGCCTTCTCATGCTCTGTACCACGTAGCCCCATGGTTTGTTTTGTGGTGTTCCCTCCCCGGCCCCTTCCCTCCGTTGTTGGCTGTCTCGGCTCCCTGTCCCCGTGGCTTCATTCTTCCCTCTCTGCCCTGTTCTTGTCGCTTGTCTTGTCTGTCTCCATCGCGCTCGGTCCAGCTTCCTGCCCCTATTCTTCTTTCCTCCCTCGCTGTCGTGCTGCCTGCCCCAGGTTCTTTGTGCGTCTCCAGCCTGCTCCTCTTCCTTCTTTGTTGGTCTGTGTCCTGCTCTTCCCCTCTCTCTGCTGCCTCTCTTCCCCTCTCTCTGCTGCCTCTCTTCCCCTCTCTCTGCTGCCTCTCTTCCCCTCTCTCTGCTGCCTCTCTTCCCCTCTCTCTGCTGCCTCTCTTCCCCTCTCTCTGCTGCCTCTCTTCCCCTCTCTCTGCTGCCTCTCTTCCCCTCTCTCTGCTGCCTCTCTTCCCCTCTCTCTGCTGCTTGTATCTCCACCTCCGTCAGGCTCCCTGTCCTTCTCTGGCCGTCCTGTTCCCTGCCTCGTGCCTTCTCACTACACGCACACACGCCCCCCCGCCCCCGTCCAGCCGGCTGCCGCTCTTCTCTTCTCTCTTCCTACTGTCCTGTGCCCTGCTCCTCACCTTTGGTGGCCTCCCCCTCTGCCCAGCAGCCCGTCGCTCCAGTAGCCAGGCGACGGACGGTCCCTTCCCTGCCAAACGCGGACAAGCACGTGCCGTGGTTTAGCCCCAGCTGGCAACTCTGCACCAGGGAGCTGCTTGCTCGCTCCACCCTCAGTGGGCTGGGGGAGAGAGCTGGAAGGGTAAAAGTGAGAAAAATCATGGGTTGAGATCAAGACTGTTTAATAGGTAAAGCAAAAGCTGTGCGTGGAAGCAAAGCAAGGAATTAATTCACTCCTCCTTTTCGGCGGGCAGGTGTTGAGCCACCTCTGGGAAAGCAGGGCTCTGTCATGTGTCATGGTTACTTAGGGAGAGAAATGCCGTAGCCCCCCCCCCCCCCCAAGGACTCCCCCTTCTTCCCCCAGCTGCGTGTGCTGAGCATGATGTCAAATGGTATGGAATATCCCTTTGGTCAGTTAGCTGGGAAAGCTTTCCCAGCTGTCCCAGCCTACTTGCTGGTGGGGCACTGAGAGAACCAGAAGAGGCCCTGACTGTGGAAGCAGTGCTCAGCAAGAACCAAAACATCTCTACATTATTAACGGTGTTTTGAGCATAAATCCAAAACGTATCCCTTCCTAGCTACTGTGGAGAAAATGAGCACTATCCCAGCCACCACCAGCTCCGTGCGGCTGCGGCAACGGCGGCCGAGGTGGCCTTGGGGCAGGGGGAGCGTTGGGGACCCTGAGCCACGAATCGCTCCTGGGACTTGTTACGTGCGCGCCTGCACCAACACCTGCCCTCTCCTTTGGCCTGAGGGCTGCGTTTGCGCTCCCTTGGCGTGGGGCAAGGGGCTGTGACGGAGCCCAGGGGAGGAGGTGGTGCACTGTGGGGGTGAGGGGAGGGGGCCCCCCGTTGCTGCTGCGCCTCAGCTGTGGGCGGGGTCTGGCTGGAGGAGCCCCAGGTGCGGGCAGTGGGGCTGGCGGTGCCGGCTCCTCCCTGGAAAAGGGGTGGTGCCCTGCTCCGGGGGGCCAGTGTGAGCCGAGGGCGGAGCGGAGCGGAGCTGTGGCCGAGCGTCAGCGGGCTGCGAGTGTAGCGAGGGAGGAGGTGAGCGGGGGTGGGTGGTGGGCCGCTGCGTGCCGGGTCAAGCCCCGAGGAGGGCTGCGGCGGGGCAGCGGCGGGTCGGAGCGGGCGGTGGGGAGAGCGAGGCTGTGCTGAGGGCTCGGTGGGGCTTCCGGGTGCATCGGCGGGAGGGACGGTGCCCCGCAGGGTGAGAGAGCCCCGAGGAGGGCGGGCTCGCGGCGGGCCGGGAGCTGTGGTGGTGCGTGTGGCGGCTGGGCGGGCGGCCGTGTTGTGGCGCAGAGCGTGCCGGGAGCTGTAGTCGTTGTGGCGGGGGGCTGCCGGGCGGCCGTGTTGTGGCGCAGAGCATGGCGGGAGCTGTAGTCCTTGCGGCGGGGGGCTGCCGGGCGGCCGTGTTGTGGCGCAGAGCGTGCCGGGAGCTGTAGTCCTTGTGGCGGGGGGCTGCCGGGCGGCCGTGTTGTGGCGCAGAGCATGGCGGGAGCTGTAGTCCTTGTGGCGGGGGGCTGCCGGGCGGCCGTGTTGTGGCGCAGAGCATGGCGGGAGCTGTAGTCCTGGCGCAGTGGCTGCCGGCCCTGTCACGTGGCTCGCCGGGGCGTGGCGGGAGGCGCGGTGTTCCGGCGCTCGGGTGCCGGGCGGCCGTGCCGCGTACGGTAGGCGCGGTGTATTTTTGGGGTTGGATTCGTGTTGATTTCTGGGGGCTTCCAGGTGCGGCCGCTCCCCGAGAAGCGGTGAGTTCCCCGGGAGCTGACAGAAGGGAAGAGGGAAAGGAGGAGGACCTTTTCCCCCTGCCCAGGGCGCAGACGATGGCCGCCGCCTCCCCGGCTCACCGGAGCTCCCGCTCAGCCTCCCCTGGCCCCCCCCTTGCCCCGTGCGCCTGCCCGCAGCCCCGGCACCTCCCCTGAAGCGTGCTGCGTAGCCCTTGGCCGCCCCCAGGCCCTGTCGTGAAGGCAGCGAGCCGGCCCTCGAGCGCACTGGATTCCCCCTCGGCGCAGGGGCCCTTAGCAGTAGCGCGGGGAAGGGGCGGTGTGTCCAGAAGCCCCTGCGCAAGGAGGGGCTTTGGCCAGGGTCGATCGACGGTAATGACGGTCGCTGTTTCTTCTTTCCCTCTCGCAGAGACCGTGCTGAGGACGTGGTTGTCTGTCCTTCCCCCGGGGATGCCGTTGACTGCGGCCGTCTCAGGCTTGCGTGGCTTCTCTCTGCCCGGCGTTGCCATCCTCGCAGCGCGGGGGCGAAAAGGGACACACAGAGCCCTTCCCGGCTGTGGACAGGAGCTGCCTCGGCTGAAGCTGGAGACGCCAACGAAAGGTAAAGCAGAAGAAACTGAAGGCGCTCTGGCTGCCAGCTGCCTTCCTGCCGCAGGCAAGAGAGAGCCTGTCCCTGCAGGTGAGGGAGGGAGGATCCCCCTTCGTAGCCCGCAGCGGGCCAGGCCACCAACGTGCACCGCAGGGTCTGTACGCGTAACCGGGAGTTGGGTACGGGCGTGTAGTGCACGAGCGAGCTAGGCCACGTGCCTAGGAAGCCTCATCTCGTAAGAGCGGTAAGACACCCGTGTATCCTCTTTAGGTGCAGGACGGCCTAGAGTCTGGAGCTGCAGAAGAGGCAGGGCGGAGAGGAGGGGAAAGAAGCATCTGAACGGCTAAATTGTGCCAGCAGCGCTGAGAGCGAGAGTCGCGGTGAGTCCTGGGCCACTGGGGCCCCGTTGCCTCTCTTGTGCATCCTGGGCCCTCCCTGTCTCTCCCCTGGCCCCCTCTCTTTCCTTACCTGCTGCAAAATGGTTTTTTTTTTTTTTTTGGCGCCCCCCCGCCCCTTCTTTCTCCATCTTGCTCTGAGTGGCTCCCTGCCTCCCCGTCTTTTTGGTCCTCCCTCTCTCTGTCCTGTAGCCTGTGGCTACTTGTTTTTTCTCCGCCTCTCTCTGCCTGGCTCTGGCTCCGTTTTTATTTTTTTATTCCTCCTGCTCTGTCCTGTAGCCTGTCGGTATTTTGTCTTTCTCTGGCCCTCTTGGTCTGACTCCGTGTGTTACCGAAAAACGCGGTAAAATCGGAAACAACTCCTCAACGCCGATTTAGTATTAAAGAGCAGGCGTTCTTTATTCACGGCGCCGGATGCACGGGGGATTGCTCCTCCTGGCGTGCGTACCTCACACACCTTTCCCGTAGAATTTGTAGATCAAAATTTTACGTATTCATACATATTCATTATCGTCCTGTCTACTGATCGGTACAAACTGGCTCGTTCCGTATGTAAATCACTGCGCAGGCTCGGTGGTGGTCCGTGAGTCGGTGGTCGCGATCTCCCCCTGCCAGAATTGCCTTTTACCTTCTTGGCTCTTAATCTTGGCAGTCTTGGCTAGTTTTCTCAGTGCGCTACACGAAACCGCGTTTTGTCATCCTTTTCTGACAGAAGCACGTTGTCTGTTGTTCTGCTGACATTAACGATCGCCTAGGGACTAAAATGCAGATCGACAGATGCGCTGATTCGTACGCTCCGTGTTCCCGTAATGGAACACCGTCTCTGGTTGGTTGACTTCATCGCTTTGGTTACACCTGTTCCTGTTGTTCAGTTTCTTCTTTTTTGGCTTTGTGTGATTCTCTCTGTGATTCTGTTTTTCTCTGCCTCGCTTTTCCCAGCTCCCCGTCCCTCACTTTGAATACCCGTTATCCTTCACCAGCTCACTCTCCCTTGGTTGCCATCCCCGTTTCTGAGTTCCTCCTGCTTTGCCACGTAGCCCGTGACTTTTTTCTTAATCTCTCTCTGTCTGCCTCAACGCTCCCGCCGCGCTTTTTAGTTCGTCTGCTCTGCTCTGTACCCTGCTACTGTTCTTGCCTGCCTGAGTTCTTCTCTGTCCAGCTCCCTTTCCCTATTCTCGAATTCCTGTTCTTCCTGCACCCGCCGCTGTTCCCTGTGATCTCCGTCTCTCTCTGTCCAGCTCCCTGTCCCTAGGTTTTAATTCCTGCCTCTGCCCGCCGTAGCCCGTCTAGATTTTTCTCTCGGCCTCTCTCTCTGTCCGGCTCCCCCTCTCTGTGTTCTAATTCCACGTTCTCTGTCACGTAGACCCGTGCTGTTTGTTTGTCCTCATCTCTCTCTGTCCAGCTCCTTGCTGCTATGTTTTATTTCTTCCCTCTCTGTCTGTCTTTGTAGCCCATTGCCGTTGTGTGGTTTGTTTTTTTTTTTTTCCTACTTGTTTCTTCATGTGTCTCTGTCTGCCTCCCAGTGCCTGATCTTTAATTCCTCCTTCCCTGTAGGCTGCTGTTCCTTTTCTCCATTCTACATTGTGTTCTCTTTGGTCTCCTGTTCTTATTCATCGATTCCCTCCTCGCCGCCCTGTGGCTTGTCCCCATTTTATTGTTGCGCCTCTCTCCCTCTCTCTGGCTTCTTGCCCCTGTTTTGAAAATTCCTCCCTCTCTTCTCTCTTCCCTGTTGGCCGTGTGATCTTCAGCCTTTCTCCATCTCTTTCTGCCCAGCTCTCTGTGTCTATTCATTAATTCTTCCCTCTCTGCCCTGTAGCCTGTAGCTTTTGTCCTTTCTCCATCTTGCTGTCTCTGGCTTCCCCATGACCCTGTTTTAGAATTGTTTCTCTCTCCTTTCTGTACGCATTGCGATTCCTTTTGCTCCCCATCTCCCTTTGTTTTGGGTGTTTTTTTGTTGTTGTTTTTCTGGCTCCCTGTCCCTAATTCTTAATTCTCTGCCTTCTCATGCTCTGTACCACGTAGCCCCATGGTTTGTTTTGTGGTGTTCCCTCCCCGGCCCCTTCCCTCCGTTGTTGGCTGTCTCGGCTCCCTGTCCCCGTGGCTTCATTCTTCCCTCTCTGCCCTGTTCTTGTCGCTTGTCTTGTCTGTCTCCATCGCGCTCGGTCCAGCTTCCTGCCCCTATTCTTCTTTCCTCCCTCGCTGTCGTGCTGCCTGCCCCAGGTTCTTTGTGCGTCTCCAGCCTGCTCCTCTTCCTTCTTTGTTGGTCTGTGTCCTGCTCTTCCCCTCTCTCTGCTGCCTCTCTTCCCCTCTCTCTGCTGCCTCTCTTCCCCTCTCTCTGCTGCCTCTCTTCCCCTCTCTCTGCTGCCTCTCTTCCCCTCTCTCTGCTGCCTCTCTTCCCCTCTCTCTGCTGCCTCTCTTCCCCTCTCTCTGCTGCCTCTCTTCCCCTCTCTCTGCTGCCTCTCTTCCCCTCTCTCTGCTGCCTCTCTTCCCCTCTCTCTGCTGCTTGTATCTCCACCTCCGTCAGGCTCCCTGTCCTTCTCTGGCCGTCCTGTTCCCTGCCTCGTGCCTTCTCACTACACGCACACACGCCCCCCCGCCCCCGTCCAGCCGGCTGCCGCTCTTCTCTTCTCTCTTCCTACTGTCCTGTGCCCTGCTCCTCACCTTTGGTGGCCTCCCCCTCTGCCCAGCAGCCCGTCGCTCCAGTAGCCAGGCGACGGACGGTCCCTTCCCTGCCAAACGCGGACAAGCACGTGCCGTGGTTTAGCCCCAGCTGGCAACTCTGCACCAGGGAGCTGCTTGCTCGCTCCACCCTCAGTGGGCTGGGGGAGAGAGCTGGAAGGGTAAAAGTGAGAAAAATCATGGGTTGAGATCAAGACTGTTTAATAGGTAAAGCAAAAGCTGTGCGTGGAAGCAAAGCAAGGAATTAATTCACTCCTCCTTTTCGGCGGGCAGGTGTTGAGCCACCTCTGGGAAAGCAGGGCTCTGTCATGTGTCATGGTTACTTAGGGAGAGAAATGCCGTAGCCCCCCCCCCCCCCCAAGGACTCCCCCTTCTTCCCCCAGCTGCGTGTGCTGAGCATGATGTCAAATGGTATGGAATATCCCTTTGGTCAGTTAGCTGGGAAAGCTTTCCCAGCTGTCCCAGCCTACTTGCTGGTGGGGCACTGAGAGAACCAGAAGAGGCCCTGACTGTGGAAGCAGTGCTCAGCAAGAACCAAAACATCTCTACATTATTAACGGTGTTTTGAGCATAAATCCAAAACGTATCCCTTCCTAGCTACTGTGGAGAAAATGAGCACTATCCCAGCCACCACCAGCTCCGTGCGGCTGCGGCAACGGCGGCCGAGGTGGCCTTGGGGCAGGGGGAGCGTTGGGGACCCTGAGCCACGAATCGCTCCTGGGACTTGTTACGTGCGCGCCTGCACCAACACCTGCCCTCTCCTTTGGCCTGAGGGCTGCGTTTGCGCTCCCTTGGCGTGGGGCAAGGGGCTGTGACGGAGCCCAGGGGAGGAGGTGGTGCACTGTGGGGGTGAGGGGAGGGGGCCCCCCGTTGCTGCTGCGCCTCAGCTGTGGGCGGGGTCTGGCTGGAGGAGCCCCAGGTGCGGGCAGTGGGGCTGGCGGTGCCGGCTCCTCCCTGGAAAAGGGGTGGTGCCCTGCTCCGGGGGGCCAGTGTGAGCCGAGGGCGGAGCGGAGCGGAGCTGTGGCCGAGCGTCAGCGGGCTGCGAGTGTAGCGAGGGAGGAGGTGAGCGGGGGTGGGTGGTGGGCCGCTGCGTGCCGGGTCAAGCCCCGAGGAGGGCTGCGGCGGGGCAGCGGCGGGTCGGAGCGGGCGGTGGGGAGAGCGAGGCTGTGCTGAGGGCTCGGTGGGGCTTCCGGGTGCATCGGCGGGAGGGTCGGTGCCCCGCAGGGTGAGAGAGCGGGGAGGGCGGGCTCGCGGCGGGCCGGGAGCTGTGGTGGTGCGTGTGGCGGCTGGGCGGGCGGCCGTGTTGTGGCGCAGAGCGTGCCGGGAGCTGTAGTCGTTGTGGCGGGGGGCTGCCGGGCGGCCGTGTTGTGGCGCAGAGCATGGCGGGAGCTGTAGTCCTGGCGCAGTGGCTGCCGGCCCTGTCACGTGGCTCGCCGGGGCGCGGCGGGAGGCGCGGTGTTCCGGCGCTCGGGTGCCGGGCGGCCGTGCCGCGTACGGTAGGCGCGGTGTATTTTTGGGGTTGGATTCGTGTTGATTTCTGGGGGCTTCCAGGTGCGGCCGCTCCCCGAGAAGCGGTGAGTTCCCCGGGAGCTGACAGAAGGGAAGAGGGAAAGGAGGAGGACCTTTTCCCCCTGCCCAGGGCGCAGACGATGGCCGCCGCCTCCCCGGCTCACCGGAGCTCCCGCTCAGCCTCCCCTGGCCCCCCCCTTGCCCCGTGCGCCTGCCCGCAGCCCCGGCACCTCCCCTGAAGCGTGCTGCGTAGCCCTTGGCCGCCCCCAGGCCCTGTCGTGAAGGCAGCGAGCCGGCCCTCGAGCGCACTGGATTCCCCCTCGGCGCAGGGGCCCTTAGCAGTAGCGCGGGGAAGGGGCGGTGTGTCCAGAAGCCCCTGCGCAAGGAGGGGCTTTGGCCAGGGTCGATCGACGGTAATGACGGTCGCTGTTTCTTCTTTCCCTCTCGCAGAGACCGTGCTGAGGACGTGGTTGTCTGTCCTTCCCCCGGGGATGCCGTTGACTGCGGCCGTCTCAGGCTTGCGTGGCTTCTCTCTGCCCGGCGTTGCCATCCTCGCAGCGCGGGGGCGAAAAGGGACACACAGAGCCCTTCCCGGCTGTGGACAGGAGCTGCCTCGGCTGAAGCTGGAGACGCCAACGAAAGGTAAAGCAGAAGAAACTGAAGGCGCTCTGGCTGCCAGCTGCCTTCCTGCCGCAGGCAAGAGAGAGCCTGTCCCTGCAGGTGAGGGAGGGAGGATCCCCCTTCGTAGCCCGCAGCGGGCCAGGCCACCAACGTGCACCGCAGGGTCTGTACGCGTAACCGGGAGTTGGGTACGGGCGTGTAGTGCACGAGCGAGCTAGGCCACGTGCCTAGGAAGCCTCATCTCGTAAGAGCGGTAAGACACCCGTGTATCCTCTTTAGGTGCAGGACGGCCTAGAGTCTGGAGCTGCAGAAGAGGCAGGGCGGAGAGGAGGGGAAAGAAGCATCTGAACGGCTAAATTGTGCCAGCAGCGCTGAGAGCGAGAGTCGCGGTGAGTCCTGGGCCACTGGGGCCCCGTTGCCTCTCTTGTGCATCCTGGGCCCTCCCTGTCTCTCCCCTGGCCCCCTCTCTTTCCTTACCTGCTGCAAAATGGTTTTTTTTTTTTTTTTGGCGCCCCCCCGCCCCTTCTTTCTCCATCTTGCTCTGAGTGGCTCCCTGCCTCCCCGTCTTTTTGGTCCTCCCTCTCTCTGTCCTGTAGCCTGTGGCTACTTGTTTTTTCTCCGCCTCTCTCTGCCTGGCTCTGGCTCCGTTTTTATTTTTTTATTCCTCCTGCTCTGTCCTGTAGCCTGTCGGTATTTTGTCTTTCTCTGGCCCTCTTGGTCTGACTCCGTGTGTTACCGAAAAACGCGGTAAAATCGGAAACAACTCCTCAACGCCGATTTAGTATTAAAGAGCAGGCGTTCTTTATTCACGGCGCCGGATGCACGGGGGATCGCTCCTCCTGGCGTGCGTACCTCACACACCTTTCCCGTAGAATTTGTAGATCAAAATTTTACGTATTCATACATATTCATTATCGTCCTGTCTACTGATCGGTACAAACTGGCTCGTTCCGTATGTAAATCACTGCGCAGGCTCGGTGGTGGTCCGTGAGTCGGTGGTCGCGATCTCCCCCTGCCAGAATTGCCTTTTACCTTCTTGGCTCTTAATCTTGGCAGTCTTGGCTAGTTTTCTCAGTGCGCTACACGAAACCGCGTTTTGTCATCCTTTTCTGACAGAAGCACGTTGTCTGTTGTTCTGCTGACATTAACGATCGCCTAGGGACTAAAATGCAGATCGACAGATGCGCTGATTCGTACGCTCCGTGTTCCCGTAATGGAACACCGTCTCTGGTTGGTTGACTTCATCGCTTTGGTTACACCTGTTCCTGTTGTTCAGTTTCTTCTTTTTTGGCTTTGTGTGATTCTCTCTGTGATTCTGTTTTTCTCTGCCTCGCTTTTCCCAGCTCCCCGTCCCTCACTTTGAATACCCGTTATCCTTCACCAGCTCACTCTCCCTTGGTTGCCATCCCCGTTTCTGAGTTCCTCCTGCTTTGCCACGTAGCCCGTGACTTTTTTCTTAATCTCTCTCTGTCTGCCTCAACGCTCCCGCCGCGCTTTTTAGTTCGTCTGCTCTGCTCTGTACCCTGCTACTGTTCTTGCCTGCCTGAGTTCTTCTCTGTCCAGCTCCCTTTCCCTATTCTCGAATTCCTGTTCTTCCTGCACCCGCCGCTGTTCCCTGTGATCTCCGTCTCTCTCTGTCCAGCTCCCTGTCCCTAGGTTTTAATTCCTGCCTCTGCCCGCCGTAGCCCGTCTAGATTTTTCTCTCGGCCTCTCTCTCTGTCCGGCTCCCCCTCTCTGTGTTCTAATTCCACGTTCTCTGTCACGTAGACCCGTGCTGTTTGTTTGTCCTCATCTCTCTCTGTCCAGCTCCTTGCTGCTATGTTTTATTTCTTCCCTCTCTGTCTGTCTTTGTAGCCCATTGCCGTTGTTTGTTTTTTTTTTTTTCCTACTTGTTTCTTCATGTGTCTCTGTCTGCCTCCCAGTGCCTGATCTTTAATTCCTCCTTCCCTGTAGGCTGCTGTTCCTTTTCTCCATTCTACATTGTGTTCTCTTTGGTCTCCTGTTCTTATTCATCGATTCCCTCCTCGCCGCCCTGTGGCCTGTCCCCATTTTATTGTTGCGCCTCTCTCCCTCTCTCTGGCTTCTTGCCCCTGTTTTGAAAATTCCTCCCTCTCTTCTCTCTTCCCTGTTGGCCGTGTGATCTTCAGCCTTTCTCCATCTCTTTCTGCCCAGCTCTCTGTGTCTATTCATTAATTCTTCCCTCTCTGCCCTGTAGCCTGTAGCTTTTGTCCTTTCTCCATCTTGCTGTCTCTGGCTTCCCCATGACCCTGTTTTAGAATTGTTTCTCTCTCCTTTCTCTACGCATTGCGATTCCTTTTGCTCCCCATCGCCCTTTGTTTTGGGTGTTTTTTTGTTGTTGTTTTTCTGGCTCCCTGTCCCTAATTCTTAATTCTCTGCCTTCTCATGCTCTGTACCACGTAGCCCCATGGTTTGTTTTGTGGTGTTCCCTCCCCGGCCCCTTCCCTCCGTTGTTGGCTGTCTCGGCTCCCTGTCCCCGTGGCTTCATTCTTCCCTCTCTGCCCTGTTCTTGTCGCTTGTCTTGTCTGTCTCCATCGCGCTCGGTCCAGCTTCCTGCCCCTATTCTTCTTTCCTCCCTCGCTGTCGTGCTGCCTGCCCCAGGTTCTTTGTGCGTCTCCAGCCTGCTCCTCTTCCTTCTTTGTTGGTCTGTGTCCTGCTCTTCCCCTCTCTCTGCTGCCTCTCTTCCCCTCTCTCTGCTGCCTCTCTTCCCCTCTCTCTGCTGCCTCTCTTCCCCTCTCTCTGCTGCTTGTATCTCCACCTCCGTCAGGCTCCCTGTCCTTCTCTGGCCGTCCTGTTCCCTGCCTCGTGCCTTCTCACTACACGCACACACGCCCCCCCGCCCCCGTCCAGCCGGCTGCCGCTCTTCTCTTCTCTCTTCCTACTGTCCTGTGCCCTGCTCCTCACCTTTGGTGGCCTCCCCCTCTGCCCAGCAGCCCGTCGCTCCAGTAGCCAGGCGACGGACGGTCCCTTCCCTGCCAAACGCGGACAAGCACGTGCCGTGGTTTAGCCCCAGCTGGCAACTCTGCACCAGGGAGCTGCTTGCTCGCTCCACCCTCAGTGGGCTGGGGGAGAGAGCTGGAAGGGTAAAAGTGAGAAAAATCATGGGTTGAGATCAAGACTGTTTAATAGGTAAAGCAAAAGCTGTGCGTGGAAGCAAAGCAAGGAATTAATTCACTCCTCCTTTTCGGCGGGCAGGTGTTGAGCCACCTCTGGGAAAGCAGGGCTCTGTCATGTGTCATGGTTACTTAGGGAGAGAAATGCCGTAGCCCCCCCCCCCCCCCAAGGACTCCCCCTTCTTCCCCCAGCTGCGTGTGCTGAGCATGATGTCAAATGGTATGGAATATCCCTTTGGTCAGTTAGCTGGGAAAGCTTTCCCAGCTGTCCCAGCCTACTTGCTGGTGGGGCACTGAGAGAACCAGAAGAGGCCCTGACTGTGGAAGCAGTGCTCAGCAAGAACCAAAACATCTCTACATTATTAACGGTGTTTTGAGCATAAATCCAAAACGTATCCCTTCCTAGCTACTGTGGAGAAAATGAGCACTATCCCAGCCACCACCAGCTCCGTGCGGCTGCGGCAACGGCGGCCGAGGTGGCCTTGGGGCAGGGGGAGCGTTGGGGACCCTGAGCCACGAATCGCTCCTGGGACTTGTTACGTGCGCGCCTGCACCAACACCTGCCCTCTCCTTTGGCCTGAGGGCTGCGTTTGCGCTCCCTTGGCGTGGGGCAAGGGGCTGTGACGGAGCCCAGGGGAGGAGGTGGTGCACTGTGGGGGTGAGGGGAGGGGGCCCCCCGTTGCTGCTGCGCCTCAGCTGTGGGCGGGGTCTGGCTGGAGGAGCCCCAGGTGCGGGCAGTGGGGCTGGCGGTGCCGGCTCCTCCCTGGAAAAGGGGTGGTGCCCTGCTCCGGGGGGCCAGTGTGAGCCGAGGGCGGAGCGGAGCGGAGCTGTGGCCGAGCGTCAGCGGGCTGCGAGTGTAGCGAGGGAGGAGGTGAGCGGGGGCTGGGTGGGGGGCCGCTGCGTGCCGGGTCAAGCCCCGAGGAGGGCTGCGGCGGGGCAGCGCCGGGTCGGAGCGGGCGGTGGGGAGAGCGAGGCTGTGCTGAGGGCTCGGTGGGGCTTCCGGGTGCATCGGCGGGAGGGACGGTGCCCCGCAGGGTGAGAGAGCGGGGAGGGCGGGCTCGCGGCGGGCCGGGAGCTGTGGTGGTGTGTCTGCCGGCTGGCCGGGCGGCCATGTTGTGGCGCAGAGCATGGCGGGAGCTGTAGTCCTTGTGGCGGGGGGCTGCCGGGCGGCCGTGTTGTGGCGCAGAGCATGGCGGGAGCTGTAGTCCTTGTGGCGGCTGGGCGGGCGGCCGTGTTGTGGCGCAGAGCGTGCCGGGAGCTGTAGTCCTTGTGGCGGGGGGCTGCCGGGCGGCCGTGTTGTGGCGCAGAGCATGTCGGGAGCTGTAGTCCTTGTGGCGGGGGGCTGCCGGGCGGCCGTGTTGTGGCGCAGAGCATGCCGGGAGCTGTAGTCCTTGCGGCGGGGGGCTGCCGGGCGGCCGTGTTGTGGCGCAGAGCATGCCGGGAGCTGTAGTCCTTGCGGCGGGGGGCTGCCGGGCGGCCGTGTTGTGGCGCAGAGCATGGCGGGAGCTGTAGTCCTTGTGGCGGGGGGCTGCCGGGCGGCCGTGTTGTGGCGCAGAGCATGGCGGGAGCTGTAGTCCTGGCGCAGTGGCTGCCGGCCCTGTCACGTGGCTCGCCGGGGCGCGGCGGGAGGCGCGGTGTTCCGGCGCTCGGGTGCCGGGCGGCCGTGCCGCGTACGGTAGGCGCGGTGTATTTTTGGGGTTGGATTCGTGTTGATTTCTGGGGGCTTCCAGGTGCGGCCGCTCCCCGAGAAGCGGTGAGTTCCCCGGGAGCTGACAGAAGGGAAGAGGGAAAGGAGGAGGACCTTTTCCCCCTGCCCAGGGCGCAGACGATGGCCGCCGCCTCCCCGGCTCACCGGAGCTCCCGCTCAGCCTCCCCTGGCCCCCCCCTTGCCCCGTGCGCCTGCCCGCAGCCCCGGCACCTCCCCTGAAGCGTGCTGCGTAGCCCTTGGCCGCCCCCAGGCCCTGTCGTGAAGGCAGCGAGCCGGCCCTCGAGCGCACTGGATTCCCCCTCGGCGCAGGGGCCCTTAGCAGTAGCGCGGGGAAGGGGCGGTGTGTCCAGAAGCCCCTGCGCAAGGAGGGGCTTTGGCCAGGGTCGATCGACGGTAATGACGGTCGCTGTTTCTTCTTTCCCTCTCGCAGAGACCGTGCTGAGGACGTGGTTGTCTGTCCTTCCCCCGGGGATGCCGTTGACTGCGGCCGTCTCAGGCTTGCGTGGCTTCTCTCTGCCCGGCGTTGCCATCCTCGCAGCGCGGGGGCGAAAAGGGACACACAGAGCCCTTCCCGGCTGTGGACAGGAGCTGCCTCGGCTGAAGCTGGAGACGCCAACGAAAGGTAAAGCAGAAGAAACTGAAGGCGCTCTGGCTGCCAGCTGCCTTCCTGCCGCAGGCAAGAGAGAGCCTGTCCCTGCAGGTGAGGGAGGGAGGATCCCCCTTCGTAGCCCGCAGCGGGCCAGGCCACCAACGTGCACCGCAGGGTCTGTACGCGTAACCGGGAGTTGGGTACGGGCGTGTAGTGCACGAGCGAGCTAGGCCACGTGCCTAGGAAGCCTCATCTCGTAAGAGCGGTAAGACACCCGTGTATCCTCTTTAGGTGCAGGACGGCCTAGAGACTGGAGCTGCAGAAGAGGCAGGGCGGAGAGGAGGGGAAAGAAGCATCTGAACGGCTAAATTGTGCCAGCAGCGCTGAGAGCGAGAGTCGCGGTGAGTCCTGGGCCACTGGGGCCCCGTTGCCTCTCTTGTGCATCCTGGGCCCTCCCTGTCTCTCCCCTGGCCCCCTCTCTTTCCTTACCTGCTGCAAAATGGTTTTTTTTTTTTTTTTGGCGCCCCCCCGCCCCTTCTTTCTCCATCTTGCTCTGAGTGGCTCCCTGCCTCCCCGTCTTTTTGGTCCTCCCTCTCTCTGTCCTGTAGCCTGTGGCTACTTGTTTTTTCTCCGCCTCTCTCTGCCTGGCTCTGGCTCCGTTTTTATTTTTTTATTCCTCCTGCTCTGTCCTGTAGCCTGTCGGTATTTTGTCTTTCTCTGGCCCTCTTGGTCTGACTCCGTGTGTTACCGAAAAACGCGGTAAAATCGGAAACAACTCCTCAACGCCGATTTAGTATTAAAGAGCAGGCGTTCTTTATTCACGGCGCCGGATGCACGGGGGATCGCTCCTCCTGGCGTGCGTACCTCACACACCTTTCCCGTAGAATTTGTAGATCAAAATTTTACGTATTCATACATATTCATTATCGTCCTGTCTACTGATCGGTACAAACTGGCTCGTTCCGTATGTAAATCACTGCGCAGGCTCGGTGGTGGTCCGTGAGTCGGTGGTCGCGATCTCCCCCTGCCAGAATTGCCTTTTACCTTCTTGGCTCTTAATCTTGGCAGTCTTGGCTAGTTTTCTCAGTGCGCTACACGAAACCGCGTTTTGTCATCCTTTTCTGACAGAAGCACGTTGTCTGTTGTTCTGCTGACATTAACGATCGCCTAGGGACTAAAATGCAGATCGACAGATGCGCTGATTCGTACGCTCCGTGTTCCCGTAATGGAACACCGTCTCTGGTTGGTTGACTTCATCGCTTTGGTTACACCTGTTCCTGTTGTTCAGTTTCTTCTTTTTTGGCTTTGTGTGATTCTCTCTGTGATCCTGTTTTTCTCTGCCTCGCTTTTCCCAGCTCCCCGTCCCTCACTTTGAATACCCGTTATCCTTCACCAGCTCACTCTCCCTTGGTTGCCATCCCCGTTTCTGAGTTCCTCCTGCTTTGCCACGTAGCCCGTGACTTTTTTCTTAATCTCTCTCTGTCTGCCTCAACGCTCCCGCCGCGCTTTTTAGTTCGTCTGCTCTGCTCTGTACCCTGCTACTGTTCTTGCCTGCCTGAGTTCTTCTCTGTCCAGCTCCCTTTCCCTATTCTCGAATTCCTGTTCTTCCTGCACCCGCCGCTGTTCCCTGTGATCTCCGTCTCTCTCTGTCCAGCTCCCTGTCCCTAGGTTTTAATTCCTGCCTCTGCCCGCCGTAGCCCGTCTAGATTTTTCTCTCGGCCTCTCTCTCTGTCCGGCTCCCCCTCTCTGTGTTCTAATTCCACGTTCTCTGTCACGTAGACCCGTGCTGTTTGTTTGTCCTCATCTCTCTCTGTCCAGCTCCTTGCTGCTATGTTTTATTTCTTCCCTCTCTGTCTGTCTTTGTAGCCCATTGCCGTTGTTTGTTTTTTTTTTTTTTCCTACTTGTTTCTTCATGTGTCTCTGTCTGCCTCCCAGTGCCTGATCTTTAATTCCTCCTTCCCTGTAGGCCGCTGTTCCTTTTCTCCATTCTACATTGTGTTCTCTTTGGTCTCCTGTTCTTATTCATCGATTCCCTCCTCGCCGCCCTGTGGCCTGTCCCCATTTTATTGTTGCGCCTCTCTCCCTCTCTCTGGCTTCTTGCCCCTGTTTTGAAAATTCCTCCCTCTCTTCTCTCTTCCCTGTTGGCCGTGTGATCTTCAGCCTTTCTCCATCTCTTTCTGCCCAGCTCTCTGTGTCTATTCATTAATTCTTCCCTCTCTGCCCTGTAGCCTGTAGCTTTTGTCCTTTCTCCATCTTGCTGTCTCTGGCTTCCCCATGACCCTGTTTTAGAATTGTTTCTCTCTCCTTTCTGTACGCATTGCGATTCCTTTTGCTCCCCATCGCCCTTTGTTTTGGGTGTTTTTTTGTTGTTGTTTTTCTGGCTCCCTGTCCCTAATTCTTAATTCTCTGCCTTCTCATGCTCTGTACCACGTAGCCCCATGGTTTGTTTTGTGGTGTTCCCTCCCCGGCCCCTTCCCTCCGTTGTTGGCTGTCTCGGCTCCCTGTCCCCGTGGCTTCATTCTTCCCTCTCTGCCCTGTTCTTGTCGCTTGTCTTGTCTGTCTCCATCGCGCTCGGTCCAGCTTCCTGCCCCTATTCTTCTTTCCTCCCTCGCTGTCGTGCTGCCTGCCCCAGGTTCTTTGTGCGTCTCCAGCCTGCTCCTCTTCCTTCTTTGTTGGTCTGTGTCCTGCTCTTCCCCTCTCTCTGCTGCCTCTCTTCCCCTCTCTCTGCTGCCTCTCTTCCCCTCTCTCTGCTGCCTCTCTTCCCCTCTCTCTGCTGCCTCTCTTCCCCTCTCTCTGCTGCCTCTCTTCCCCTCTCTCTGCTGCTTGTATCTCCACCTCCGTCAGGCTCCCTGTCCTTCTCTGGCCGTCCTGTTCCCTGCCTCGTGCCTTCTCACTACACGCACACACGCCCCCCGCCCCGTTCAGCTGGATGCTGCTGTTCTCTCCTCCTACTGTCCTGTGCTCGCCCTGGGCCCTGCTATCTTCCTCCTTTTCTTGCTTCTCGTCCTCATGTGCCCACCCTTGGGCTCCTCCTTGTCCTCATCGGCCCACCCTCTGGCCCCTCCCCCTCCTCCTCAGCCCGCCCTCGGGCCTGCTCTTGGGCCCTCTATCTTCCTCCTCGGGCCCCTCCTCCTCTTCCTCTGCCTGCCCTTGTGCACCTGCTCGTTGTCGTCCTCCTCCTCCTCCTGTGGCCCTCCCTTTGGTCTGACCTGTGCAGTGTGATAGAGCAGAGCTGAGTAGAGCACACTAAGGCAGCAGGTCCCTGTGCAGGATTAAAGGGAAGATGCAAGTGAAGGGTATTTGAGGAGCATTTCAGGTGAGTTGGGTTGCAGTGAGGAGGAGCATGGGGCTGGTGACTTCTTGCAAGGAGAGCGGTGATTTTGTGTCTTACGGTATCTCTAGGGGCTGCAAGTGATGACGACTGTCTCAGTCTGGAAGGGGCACAGAGCAGCTGAGCAGAACCCCGGGCTACATGTGAGGTGGGGATGATATGGGAAAGGTCCGTGTTGACTGATGTGTTGCTGACTGACAGCACGGTTTGTTGTCTGTGGGTTGGGAGTTTGGTTTTTTTTTTTTTCTGAGAGTGAAGAGGCACCTGGCAACTGCAGGATTGATCTAGTGGGCTGCTGGTGTTTTTCTTGTTGAGGATGGATTGAGTGTCCCGGCCCTCTAAAAGCAGTGGTGGCCTTTTCTGGACTTGCTGTAGAGTAAGGAGGGGAATGCTGTGGGAAGTGTCTGTGGTGTGATGCTGATTGACAGCACTCTCCAGCCTTTTTTTTGGTTGTGTGTGGGGTTTTTTTTTTGGATGATGAGGAGGCACCTCGGACTGCAGGACAAATCCAGTGGTCTGACTGTGCTCTTCCTTCTTGAGGATGGATTGAGCTTCCTGGCCCTCTGAAAGCTAAGTTGAGGCAGGGGTGCTGGGGAAAGGGTCGGGGTAGGGTGGGGACAAGGTTGGCCACGGCAGGAAGGGGTTTTAAAGGTAGCCTAGGGGCGAGGGCTGTCCAGGAAGCAGTCCCCTTTGGGCAGGTAAGGGGAGCGAGTTCCTCTTCAGCATGGTGCTAGTTTGTGCTGGGCAGGGCTGTTCCGGGCTGCGTGTGTTGTGTAGTTTGTGTGGTGTGTGTTCGGCGTCTTAGACCTTTCTCGGGTCACGATGTTCTCTTTACTCTCAGGAGCACAGCACTATCCCGAGGGGCTGGCAAGGTTCTAATTGTGGGGCTGGCGCCCTTTGGGTGCTTCTTTTTTTGCGTGTTACAGTTTAAAGTGTGGATCGCTCTGTTGTTTGAGGAGTTTCTGGGCAGTTGTTGTCTGCGACATCGTTCCCAGATGCGTGAACAGCTCTGCTCTGTCGCTGTCCATTTTCAAGGAGTGTAATTTCTTCCCTGCATCCTTATGTTCTTAGGTCTTGTAGCCAGGCTTCTTGTGCACCCTTCGTCTCAGTTTTGAGAGGAACTTCTTGTCATGGGCCCTGACGCTCTTCTAATCTTTTTGGATCGCGTTAGGGCCTCCTTGCGTCACTGCCAGGGTTCCGCAGGTCTTGTTGCTGGACGAGCTCTTCCGTCCAGTTGTCCCTCTGTTTGCCGAGAGCGTTCTCTCGTCTCGGAGGCGCGCAGTTTGTAGCGTTTCTCATAGCGTTGGTGTGTGCGTTTGAGTTTGTCTCGGACCGCCTTGCTGGCCCTGTAGAGTCGGGTAGGTGGCACAGCGATGAGAGCTTAGGGTTCATCTGTTGCTGTGCCAAGGCTGTTGGGGGAAAGGTTGTACCGTCATCTCGGATTGAGTGGCCCTCCTCAGCGGGCGAGGACCGTAATCACCGTGACGTTTTGTGGGCTCGGAGGCCGTGATCGTAGCTATCAGGGAGAGGCAGCTAGAGTTCAGCTGAGCAGATTACCTCTGCAGGGTGTTCAAGCTTGTACGTGCGTAGGGCTTCATGTTTGATGTCATATGTTTGTTTTAATGGCAGGTTATAGTCGGTGTTCAGGAACCGTTAAGGTACTGCTGTGCAACCAGGCACCTTGTTTGGTATTGGTTTTGGAGATGCCGAGGGACGAGTCGTGCAGGGCGACGGAGGGGAACTGAGGGGACCGATGTAAGCGGGTGAGGTGGTGCGTGGTGTATATAGAGGGAAGATGTGACCGATGGCTCTATGACTCCGTTGCTCCTTGCGTTTGTCTTTTGTTTGGGGTTTGAAGTAGCGTAGCAATGAGCAAAGGAGGCAAGTCGAGCAAGGCGAGTGGTGATTGGTGGGCTGAAGTAGCAGCTCTTTTCTGAGGTGTTGTGTTGCTGGGGAAGTTATAAGCAACGCGCGTTGTTCGGGTGTTACGGACGGCGGGCGAGCTGGACACGGCACCTGGAAGTGGCGTAGGCTGGGAGGGAGGCTGTCGAGGGAAAGGGGTGCGAGACGGGGATCGGTGCGGGCAGGCTGTGGCATCGGGCAGCATCTCGGGAGGTGCCTTTTCGCTTGGCTTTTTGCAGGTGCCGCTGGCAGGCTCGGAGCGGTGCTGCCGCGTGCCTATGAGAGGTCTGAGAAGGTGGGGCAGCGGCCAGCATCTGAGACCAGAGAATGCTGTGGTCCGTCGTCGAGCTCTTCAGTTCTGTAGGTAACACGTGGGCCGTCTTTGGAACGGCGTATGAGCATTAGAAGCGAGCTGGGTAGTAACGAGGAAGTCACGGGGCGGTGATTTCTCACGAGCGTAACGGTAGTTTACTGTGTGTTGATACATTTGGTGCCCCAAGCGATGACGGAAGCGGGGGGTGATGCTGGAATCTGTGCAGAGCAGGTGAGCCGATGGGCATGTTCGTTTTGATGAGGGGGGTGCTCTGGAAGAGATCTGTCTTGACCCGTGTGATACTTATTGCTGGCCCTGGTGTGTTTTGGGGTTTTTTTTTGTTGTTTTTTTTTTTCACGTGATGAAGAGGCACCTGGCCACTGCGAGAATATCCTAGTTAGCTGGTGTGGTTCTTGTTGTGAAAGGATTCATAATCTGACCCATCTGAAAGCCCCACAGTGTGACTTTTGTTAGGAAGAGATCTTGAAAAATTGAGATATTTCTTATTCAGTGAGGTTGCATTCTATGAACTTGCCATCAGAGTGCATCTTAGAGACAATGTCTTTGTCAGTAGAACTCACCAGCACAAGACTTGCGAAGTATTGCTTTTTTTTCTAAGATAAAAAAATCAATGGTCCTTGCGGAGATCCAAGCACAGCACATACTCCAAATGTTGATGGCATTGGTAGTGCTTGGGTTCTCAGTTGTAACAGTCGAGATCCCATAAAAATACGGTTCCCCTGCATGCTTCGGTACAGCCAAACGCATTAGCATATCTGCCGGTCCTTCTTGGTAGCCCCATGTATTGCAACACTGGGGATTTGATTTGCGTGGTTTTTTGTTGTGGTATTATTTTTTTCTGCAAAAAAGTAAAACTGTATTGGGGATCTCTTCACTCACCGATTCTTCTGTCATAAATGAAAGTTTAAAAAAAGCTAACAGTGTCTGATGAACAATGTGACTTGCACTGTTTCAGCTGTAACTGCCGAGCAGATGTAGCGTACGATTTATTAGGTGTAATTAAGCAGGTAGGTATTTGTTGTAAATATTTAATGAGGGGTGACTGAATGTTGGGGTGGGGGCGTTTTTTTCCTGCCGGTATTTTGAGGGAGCGCTCTTAAGTATTTTATTTCAGTCTCGCTTTCGATGTGCGTTTCCCTGGCAGTTCAGCAGCATCTCTTGGGCGGGGCAGCTGGGCGGACGTCCCTCCCGACTCCATAACATGCCAAAACCCCCCAGTCACGTTGCTGCTGTGTATTTTGGAGATAGATAATGGAATGGTGCGCGTGAAAGGCTGTGTGAGTTAAATGAAAAGCTTTTATAGCGTAGACGTTCATATTGGATGTGCGTAAACACACGCCCGCCTTCTCAGCACAAAGTGCATTACTGAGATTTATTCTTAATTTTTTATGTTACTCTTTCAAGTTTGACGCTTCGCTTCAGGCTTCATGGAGCCAGGCAGCAAGACGTGCGGCGGCAGGGCGAGGGCTGTAGCTGCTGCGGCGGATCTGTAAGCGGAGGTTCCGGTTCCGGTACAACTTTGCCCCGCAGCCTCACGGGGTTATCTCCCCGCAGCGGTGCCGTAAGGAAGGGATGAGACGTTTTCCAGCACGAGCCAGAGCGTTCAGTGTTACGCGAAGAATCTGTTCAAAACGGTATCGCTTAGTCTTAATACCGTTTTCAAGTGTTCCAGTCCCTCTAGCTTTTAAAGGAGGTGTTGTGTTTTGACATGACCCGTTTGCCCAGAATCTTGCTGCGGCTCAATTTCCTTCCTATCCCTTGTGCTGACTGAGCTACTCCATTTTCTTCTGTGCTATTTTATTAACGTGCTGAAATATAGTTTGGGATTTCTGTTTTTCAGATGTCTTCTCAGTGTCTCGTGATGCTCAAGAGATGCCCCCCGGCCCGGGTTTGCCTGCCGGTCGTTAAGCGTGGTGAAGGTAAGGGGCCATCCCTCTGCCTGGGGGCTCCCGGCTCTGTCTCCAGCGGGTGCCCCGCAGGTGCGGCCGCGAGGGCTGCCTGGTGGGGAGAGTCGGGGCCCCCAGGGACCGGGGCTGTTTGTCGCCCCGGGGAGCACGTCCCAGCGCGGGAACATGTCCGAGCAGAGCCCGAGAGAGACGTGACACCGTCCTCTGGCACGCTCCTGCTTTGCCGTGGGGCGGCCGCCAGCCTGCGGACAGGGGCTGGGGGGGCTGCCCCACCTTTTAGATTTAGCAGAGCTCCCCTTTTTTTGGGGGGTGGGTGTGTGTACCTTTGTAAATGACACTCTTAATGAGCTGCAGGTTGGAGCAGATTCCCTTGTTTAGTGCCCTTCTTGGGGGTGGATCACAGAATCTCAGGTTGGAAGGGACCTCAGGGATCACCTAGTCCAACCTTACTATAATAAAATAGGGGGAGTCCTGGGGGGGTGATGATGTCATGCAGGGCACCCCAGTGTCACTGGGGGAGCTGATAATGCATCAGAGGAGCAGGTCCGTGTCTGTGTGGGTCATCTAGGGGTTCCCCCCCTCAAAAAGGGGGGTTGTAGCCCAAAAATGCCTGAAAATTCAGGGGTCTATTAAGAAAAATATTTTAAGCCAACGTGGGTGTGAGGCACTGAATTAGAGAAAACCTCTTATTTTATATATATTGAAAAGTATTATTACTTTATAGATGTATAAATGGATTTTAGGATAGAAAGAATTCTACATTGAGATACAGGATTTTAAAATACAAAAGTAACTCGCCTGTCTACATATATTTAAAATAAAAAATAAAGGAGTTTAAAATGAAGAAAAAGGATTTATGAAGGAATTAAAAATAGAAGGAAGTCTGACTAGAGTGAGCATCTACACTTACTGTGTGTTACATAGTCTAAATACATGTCATTGTAAGTAGATGTCTAAATAGAGAAGTTGAAAAAGATGAAAGTGTCAGAAAAGTATAAGTAAGCAGATAGCTAGTCTAAATAGGTGTTCTATATATGTATTGATATGTAAGCCTAAACAGGTATGTGTAAATAGCTATTCTGTGTAAGTGTAAATATAGCCAAGTCTAAACATATCTAAATAGATATGTGTAAAATATATGTATTCCATAAGCATATGGATGTGTAAGTAGACACATAAGTGTAAATGTCTATGCTATTTAAGGTTTTTAAAATGCAAAGAAACCCTATTTATACACAGGATTTATAAATTTGACAACCCCCCTCAACTCCCCCCATCAATTGAAGATACAAATGCGCTTTCAAATGCTGCCCCTCTTGCCTTCTCCTTTTCCTATCCCAGTGTGGGCCTGATTCCCCCAAATGGGGATTTTCCGCTATGGGGCCGCATATGCGGAATGGGAGCTGCTGCCAGGGTACAAAAGAACCCCAAACCTTTCGAGTCTGGGTCTGCAGTGGTGGGGGGTGGTGGAACCAAAGCAAAGAGAAAAACACTAAACAAAAACCCAAACAGTTTTGGGGGAAAGAAAACTGGAAGAGTCAACTCCAGGTGGATTTGTGCAGCTGGAAAGCAAGAAAATGGCTGGGGGGTATGAAAGGGGGAAGGGGCTCTTAAGATGCAAAACCAGAAGTTAACTGTTCTATCTCTGAATGCTTATCCAGCTGAAAGTTAATTGTTGCGGAACGCTTATCTAGCCGCTGTGTAAAATAATTAGCAAGGAGGCCTGGAATCCACATGCAAAGGACAAATTCCTGACAAGGATAGAAAATTGTCTAAAGAACCAGGTAAAACAGTAGTTTGGACAAGTGTCAAGAGATAACTGAGTCTGCGCAAAACCAAAAGGTTACTAGCGGTGATGAAGAGGAGCCAGCAGCCTTCATCTTTACTACCCCCGATCACCACCACGAGGAGGCACTGTGCAAGCTCAGTTGGGAAAGATTTATGGAAACTACTTTTTTGGCTAATTTTAATACGACGTGGGGAAAGGTCATGCATATCTCTAGGCGTATTGGGAAATTGTATGTATCTGTAATGCTTTACTATAGAAATGGAAGACAAACTATCACACAGGCATGCATGACTTTGGTGGGACTACCCCCCGTGCTGAACAAACATACCTACTTCACAATCTTACGGATTGTGGAGTCCGCTTTCCACACATCAGGTAGGTGGGCTGGGGAGTGACAAAACACACACCACAAAAAAAACCTACAAAGAACTCCAAATGAAGAAACCCACAGAACAAACTGAAAATCACCAATTTTTGTGGTTCAAAACACACCCCCCCACACTTTATACAGTATTTTTGAAGAACAACCCCAAGTTTTATATTATGGGGAAAAAAAAAAAGGACCCAACCCACAAATCCCCAAGAAACCCAGCAAAATGGAAAACAACACAACCCAAAGATAACAAAAAAACCCAACACCCCAAAGCAATAATTGACCAACCCAACCCTATAAAGAAAAAAACACCATGAAAATCCTAATTTGGAGATTACTAGGTGTGAAACACCTGCATTTGGAAGGGCATTTCTGGGGCTTGCCTGGAAGGGGTTTCCTGCAGTGCATCAGTTATCTGGAGTGCATCATCATCTGCAGGTTATCCCAGGTGAGTTGCCTGTTGTGGATTATCCTGGGGGGACCCCCCTGGTGTCAGTCATCCCCATGCACGTTCCCCATGGCGTGTCTGCCCAGACATGCCCCTGTCCGGCAGTGTCTGTCTCCTCCCCCGCCCTCCCTCTGCGTGTGTCTGTGCCCTCCCTTCCACTGAAATGGGCCTCCTGCATGAGGTTTTCTCCTGTGTGGGTTTTTTCTTGGTGACATGCCCTCACTTACCCTGCTCTCCTGTTGCGTGCTCGCTGAAGCCTTGTGCTTGTGCAGGATGAGCAGAGCAGGGTCCTGGCAGTGCAGAGGCGAGGCGCTGCCAAGCCAACGAAGCCCAAGGCTCAGCAGCGCACAACTCCTTTGCAGGGCAGCCGCTGGCATCTGGTCTGCCTGGCTGCCCTGTGCCCCGACGCACGGCTGCCCCCCTCACCCCGGGCAGCCTGCCTTCAGAAGGGCAGCTGTGTTCCCCTGATTTTATTCCTTTAGGTTTGACACTTTGGGCTTCATTGCGTAAGCATGATGTGCAGCAGCAGCAGTGAAAGAGCTGTAGCTGTGGTGGTGAATCGGTAAGCATAGATTCTTGTTACGCTATAGCATTGCCCTGCAGTCTCATAGGGTTATCTCCCTGCAGCAGTGCCGTAAGGAAGGGATGAGGCTTTTTCTAACACCAGCAAGAATGTTTAGTGTGGTACCATTTTGATCAGATTTTTAGTATAAATAGCTGTTAATAGTGTTTAAGTGTTCTACTCACTTAAGCTGTAAAGGATATGTTGTGTTTCAAGCTGATCCATTTACTTAGAACCCTCCTTTGACTGAACTGATATACTATGCCTTAGGCTGACAACAGTTCTGATACAAGGCAGGACCCCATCGGCCTCCCTGCCAACCCAGGCAGACCACCGCCTCACGTTCAGCCGGCTGTCAACCAGCACCCCCGGGTCCTTCTCTGCCGCACAGTTTTCCAGCTGCTCTTCCCCAAGCCTGTAGCATTGCATGGGGTCGTTGTGACCCGAGCATGGGACCCGGCACTCAGCCTTGTTAATTCTCATAGAGCTGACCTAGGGCCATGGGTCCAGCCTGTCCAGATCCCTCTGCAGAGCCTTCCTACCCTCAAGCAGATGAACACTCCCGCCCAACTTGGTATCATCTGCAAACTTACTGAAGGCACCCTGTCCCCTCATTCAGGTCATTGATATAGACATGGAACAAGACTAGTCCTAAAGCTGACCCCTGGGGAACAGCGCTCATGACCAGCCACAAATTTGGCTTAACCTCTGTCACCACTACTCTTGGGGCTCAGCCATCCAGCTAGTTTTGTACTCAAGGAGTACACCTGTCCAAGCTAGGAACCACCAGCTTCTCCAGGAGAATGCTGTGGGAGACAGTGTCAAAGGCTTTACTGAAGTACAGGTAGATGACATCCACGGCCCTTCCCTCATCCACTGGGTGGGTCACCTGGTCATAGAAGGAGACTGGGTTGGTCAGGCAGAACCTGCAGTGTCTGGGCCTGATCCCCTGCTCATCCTGTACATGCCTGGTGAGCACACTGAAGGTGAACCATTGCTACCCTGGTGATAAACAGCCAGTCTACTAGAGACTGAGGCCAAGAAGGAATCAAGTACCTCAGTCTATTCCTCAGTGGCAGCATTCCCCACCCCGGCCCCCAGTAGAGGCTGGAGATTCTCTTTGGCTCTCTTTCTGTTAGCATATATGTAAAAGCATGTTTTGTCATCTCTAATAACAGTGGCCAGTTGAGTTCTAGCTGGGCTTTTGCCTTCCTGGTTTGCTCTCCGATTGGCATAACAAGCTCTGTGTTCTGTTCCTGACTTGCCTACCCAGTCTTCAAAAGCAGTAAACTCTCCTTTCCCCCCCACCCCGAGCCACCGCAAAAGCTCTCTGTTCAGCCAGGCCTGTCATCTTCCTGCCCGTTTGTCTTACTACACACGGGGACAACCTGGTTCTGTACCTTCCAGATTTCCTTCTTCAACGTCCAGCCTTCCAGGACCCCTTAGCCCTTCAGGACTTCCTCCCAAGGAACCCTTTCAACCAGCGTCCCGAAGACTCCAAAGCCTGCCCTCCACAAGTCCACGGTATAGATTTTGCCAGCCCCCCCTTCCTTATTTTGCCAGGCATCAGGAATTCCATCAGGGTGCAGTCGCTAGGCCCAAAATGGCTTCCAACCCCCACATCTCCCACCAGTCCCTCTGTTTCTAAAGAGCAGGTCAGTCGAGGCACCTCCCCAGTAGGCTCATTTACCAGCTGCATCAGGAAGTTACCTTCCACGTGCTCCATGAACCTCCTAGACAGTGTCCTCGGCTGCGTTTTCTTTCCAGCAGACATCTGGTAAGTTCAAGTGCCCTGTGAAAATAAGGGGTAGCAACTGGGAGAGTTCTGCCAGCTGCCTGTAGAATTCTTCAGCTACTTCTTCATTGCAGTCAGGTGGTCTACAGCAGACCCCCAGCTGGATACCTGCCTCATTGGCCTTTCCCCTCATCCTTACCCATAAGCCATCAACCTCATCCTCCCAATCATTGAGCTCTCTACAACCAAAACACTACCTAATGTACAGCACCACCCCACCACATCTCCTTCCTTGCCTAACCCTTCCCAAGAGATTAGAGCCATCCATCGCAGCACTCGAATTGTACGAGGCATCCCACCGCATCTGGTGAGAAACCGTACTAGGAGCAGCTAAAGTTCACTTGGTTTATTAAGCCTAGAGACAGGGAGACCTCATCTCCCTCTGCAGCTTCCTCACAAGGGGTGGAGGAGGCGCAGGTGCCGATCATTTTTCTCCGGTGACCAACAATAGGACCTGAGGGAACGGCAGGAGGATGGGCCAGGGGAGGTTTAGGGTGGGTATTAGGAAAAGGTTTTTCACTCAGAGGGCCACGGAACAGGCTCCCCAGGGAAGCAGGCACAGCGCCAAGCCTGACAATAATCAAGTAGCACTAGGGCAACACCACTGGAGGCATGGGGTGAATTTGGGGTTGTCCTGTGCAGGGAAAGGAGTTGGACTCTAATCCTCGTGGGTCCCTTCTGACCCAGAACATTCTGTGATTCTGGGATGTCTGCGACGGCAAGAAAATCAAAGCTATCCCGCTGCACAACAGCTTCTATCTCCTGCCTTACGGCATCTATGCTGCGTGCATCGGGGTAGACCTGCTCAAGGTGGGATATTGATTTCACCCTCGAGCTCAGCACACCACCCATAGGCTCTTCTTTAGTGAGCCTGGCTATATCCCTTCCCCTCCAAGTCTCCCTTAAAGCCGCCTCCCCGAGCCCTGCAAATTCCCAAGGAAGAATGCTTTTCCCCCTTTGAGATAGCTGAACTCCTTATTCAATCCCTTTTAATTTTTTTCCAGTGGTACCCTAACCACCCTTTTTGTTCTTTTTGTGTACTATTATCACCTTTACTGTGGTCATTTGTTCATTTTCAGCTCTTTCCTTAGCACCATCGCTTTTAAAATTTTATGTCTGTCTTTTATTTCTATTACTATTTTTTAGTTGTTATTGTCTCTTAATCCCTTGGCTTTTAAACTTTCCTACTTTTGTCTCGTTTGCCGGTGTTACTTCTCAATTGTTTTTCTTTTTCATAGCGCTCTCGCTTTTTACATTTCCTTTTCACGTCTGTTTTGGGTCACTGTCCTTATTGCATAAGATTGTCTTTATTTCCTAATACGCACTGCTGGCTAGGCTTTCTTTCTACAGCAACCTCAGTTCTCTTTGCTGTCTTTGCAAAATTATTTCTCATCTCTCTTTAGTGCCCTCGCTTTTTCCATTTCCTTTCTACCTCCCTTCTAGGTTACCGTCTCTGTTTTAATTTTAATTTTTTCTTGTGTTTTCCTATAAGTCCTTCCTTTTTAAATGTTATTTATAAGTTAACTCTCATTCCTTTGGAAGTTTAAAAAAAGTTATTTCTTCTATTTCACTAATGACCTTGCTTTTTTCCACTTACTTTCTACATTTCCATTTTACTTGACCGTTGCTATTTTTAATTTTTTCCCTCATTTCTTGAATCGTATTTTCCTCTAAAATTTTGTACAATTTTATCTGGTGTCTTTATGTTTTAGTTATTTCTTGTCCTTAGTAGCAGTACCTTTGCTTTTATAATATTTTTCTATTTTCCATCCCTATTATTAATAGTTTGCTCTAGGTTTCCCTAATCCCTGTCACTTTTTAGATTTCTTCCTTTAGCCCGTTTCCTGTGCTTATTTTGCTGTTTTCTTTCAAGTATATGTCTTCCCTTAATACCATCACTTCACCAGTCTGCTTCATCCGTTTGCTGTCCCTATGTTTTAAATTTTATCTTTATGTCCATAATCCCCCTTGCTTTTTAAACCTTTTCTATGCCAATTTTTTCTCCCTTTGCTGTCTTTTTAAAATTATTTCTTCTCTTCCCTTAGCGTCACAGCTTTTAAAATTTGCTGTCTCTTTTAGATGGCTGTCCCTATCTATTTTTGCCCTTCCTTTTCCTAATCTCTTGCTTCCTAAATGTTCTGTCTACTTTTATTCCCTTTGCTGTTTCTCAGAATTATTTCTTGTCTTTCATTAGTTCTGCTGCATTTTAACTTTCTTTCCGCTCCCGTTTCAGTTTCCTGTCTGTCTTTTCATTTTTCTCTTTGTTTTTCTAACATCCCGCACTTGATTTTTTTTTTTCCCCTACATCTCCCAGTCACTTGGCCTTTGGTGTTTTATGTTTTTCCCTATTTCTTTACTATCAGTTTTGAACTCCTCTGCCTAATGTTATCCATTGGCTGTATTAACACTTGAATAATTTCTTGTCTTTTGTTAGTGTCGCAGCTTTTAAAATGTCTTCTTCTACCTCATAGGCCTTTTACCTCACCGTCTTAGACGTTCCCCAGCAGCACATTGCTGTCACAATCGCACCTCTCCAAGACATCTGTTCCCAAAAAAGAGCAATCTTTTTCTTTTCTATGCCATCTAGGATGCCTCCCGAGACCTTCCCTGTGCTCCACAGCATTTTGGTAGCATTTACTCTCCTTTTCAATCTCTTATCTCGCGAGCCTTTCGTGACCCCTCCGCTCCCAGTCGCCGTGCGTCCAGAGAGCCCCTTTGCGTCCCACAACCCTGTTTTAGCTCAGTAGCGGACTTTGGTCTTCCCTTGTTATCTGTGAACCCAGTCGTTGGGTTTGCTTGTGCCTCGGAGCACTCTTAGCATACCGTCTGCTGACTACGGTACCTCCAGCCGGTCCCCGGCTCCTGAGGAGATCTGTAATTTGGTCACATCCCTCCAGACCGTATCCTCATTTCCCAGAGCATTCTTTTGTCTCTGCACCTCATCCGGGACCCCTCAGGGTGCCGCCACGCCTATCGGTCCCTTTGAGGTCGCATTCTGCACGCTTTTAGCTTTGCCGCGGCACTCGCACCCCTCTCTCACCATCTGAAGATTTCCCGAGTCTGTATATGCTGCGCACAGCAGTCATTCTGTCCTTTCTTCTTCCCGTTTGTGCCTCTATTTGTTCCCTGGCTTTCTCACATTGCGTTTACTGAGCTCAGATGCCCTCTGGATGTAATTGTCACATCCCCAAATACTTTTCTGTCTCTCTGCCTTCCTCAGGACATCTTCTATCCTAGTCACGGTCCTTTCCTAGACTCTCCTCAGGCTCCAGCTCCAAGGCTGCTTTGGTGTCTTGGGCTCCCTCAGGACTCCTCTGCTCTGTTTGCTGAGTTCCCACGAGACATCCCCTCATAGAGATAGCCCAGGACCCTGTTCTAGCTCAGAAGGACACTTTTCACCCCTCTTTACCCTCCAGCTCTATTCCTGAGTCAGTATCTGTTACCCTGATCACTTTTTTCTTTCCTCAATTCTTTGCCGCCCCCCGTTCCAGCTCCCCCGAGAATATCTGTTAGTTTGGTCAATTCCCTTTTGAGCTTCCTGCATTCTCACCATTGCTTTAGTTTCTCTGGTCCATTAGAAACTATTCCTATCCCTGTGACAACGCCTCTTGTTCTGCCAGAACCTTTCCTAAAGCCATCTTTGTACTCCGCAGTAATTAATTTGTTTTCTGTCTTATAGTATGTTTCTCTTTGGTATCTGGTACCCCAAAAATGTCTACGGGTGGCTCTGACCTTCTCTTGAGATTCTTGGAGAATCAATAGCGTGGATCTATTTTTAGCAACACACGTCTCAATGAGTTTTTATTGCACTTCCCCATTTATTCTTTATTTAGCTGCTTATATGCTCATTAGGACACTTCATATAACTTTTGATACCATTCCTGTATTTCCCTTTTGTAATTTTTGTCCTTTGAGACTGCTATCAGTGTCTTAAGGAAATCAGAGTGTCAAAATTACTCTGAATTATCAGTGATTTATAGAAAATAATTTCATTTGAACCAGAGATTTAATTCACTTTGCCATTCAGTCATAGCTAGACTATAGCTCTGCTAGTATATAGATAGTATGTGTGGTTTTGCTAGAAATGAACCATAATTGTATAACTCTTCTGTTTACCAGAAAAGTAAAACATACAACTAATGGTCATAATAGTGCTATTATAATCCAGGAGCTGCTCTTCTATATAAATTAGTAAGAAAGACATGCTTTTTCCCTGTATACATCCCAGGAAAATTATGTTTAATTTCTTACCTGGTCACATTGCTGATGCAATACACGTAGGTGAAGAAAAACAAATAGTAGTACAATTACAGTAAGAACCACTCTTTTTGTCTTCTTCCATGCTGTTAACATAAAGCACTTGAGAAAACTCCCTGCTGTTCCTTCAGCTGCCTTTATACCCTGTGGTGGTTCACCCCTCCCCTTTCCCAGGTGATTGTGGGAAGGGTGGTGGGCAGGGCCCGGGGTATATGAGCCACAGCCTCTGGGGAGGGAGCTCATTTTCCTCCTGGGTTTCTTCAGTGTGGGTGCTTTGGTGTTCCTGTACTTAATTGTAAGTTTTGAGGTGTTGAAATATTTTTGGATAGGTATGTTTTGATATTTAAAGAAATGCAGATGCTTGTGAGAGGTAAGGCTTTTAGAACTCAATAAGGGTTGGTGGCATTTAAATTTGAAAGATCATTTGTGTCTAAACTTATCTATTTTTTCTTATCTAATACTGCATTGGAGGTTCAGGTGTGGTAAGATGGCTTGATAGTATGTTGTTCTGTTATTTTTTTCTTTTTAGTTTTGAGTATGTTTCTTTTTATTATTGGAATTTTCAACTTTATTGAATCTTAAAATTATTTTCATTAACTCTCTTGTGTAATTTAGAAGGTGTTGACATTAACTGTTAAGGGTATTGATAAGATGTGGTAGGGGTTAGGGTGAGTGTTCTGTATGCATTTATGTATGGGAATTTATATATGCTGTTTCTTTAAGAAAAGAAGAGCGATACAAGTGTATAGTTAATATCCATAGACTTCTGTAAAACCCTGTGTAGCCTTGTGCAGAGCCAATAGCCAAAAGCAATGGGAAAGGTCAGTAACTTTAGTAGTATTTTGTAGATGTTAAGGGGATGACTGTAGCTGGCAGCTAGACTGCTAGCTGAGAGTACATCCTAACGGTCTTCAGGTTTGTACGTGTATAGGGTGTAATGCTTGAGTTAACGTATGTCCTTTAATGGCAGGTGGTAGTTGGGCTCTACATGGTATTCCTACATGGGAGCAAGACCTATGGATCGGTTAAGCTATTGCTGTGCATCCAGGTGACTTCCACCATGTCCTTTTTTTTCCAGAGGCAGAGGAGGAGTTGTTCAGGGTGACAGAGGAAAGCCGGGGAAATGCTGTAAGAAGGTAGGCCAGTGTGTGGTATATAGAAGGAAGATGTGACTGACGGCTGAATGAGTCTGCAGTGTGTTTTGGGGGGTTAGAAGGCAGTAAGGAATGAGCCAAGTGTGAGCTGGACACGGGAGGGGAGTGGATCAAATTGAGAGGTGATTGGTGTGCTGAAGTAGCGGTTCTTTCTAAGGTGTTGTGTTGATAGCGAAGGTAAAAGTGACCTGTGTTACTTGTGTGTTACAGGTGATGGGTGAGCCTCAAAGTGGCAGCTGGAACTGCAGAGGCTGGGCAGGCAAGCTGTCAAAGAAAAGATGTGTGAGAACGGGATTCGGCGTGGGTAGGTTGCTGTTCTGGGTAATATCGTAGCATGTATCTTCTTCCTTAAGCTTTTGCACATGTTCCATGTAGGCTTTGCGGGAGAGACACAGTGTGGTGATGAGACCTCAGCGAAGGCTACGGTGAGCGGTGACGGGTGGGCTGAAGCGTAGCGATTCGTCCCGAGGGGTCGCGTTGCAGGTGGTTGTGAGCAACGTGCGTTTGGCTCTTGCAGGTGGTGGGCGAGCCTCAAGGTGGCGACCGTATCTGCTGGAGGCCAGGCAGGTGAGCTGTCGAGGGAAAGGTGCGTGTCTGAGATGGGGGCGGTTGGTGCGGGTGTCCTGAGAGTCCCGCAGCACCTGAGCGGGTCCTTTTTTGCTTGGGTTCTTGCAGGTGCCGCCCGCAGGCTTCGGAGGGGAGACGCCGCGTGCCGACGAGAGGTCCGAGAGGTGAGGGGGTTGAAGGCCAGGCTGCTGTTTGAGAGCAAGGTGTCGTACGGCCACTCAATGGAAGCGCTTGTCTCTGGTTCTGCAGGTTGTGCGCCGGCTGCCTTTGGGCCTGGATGCGCGTTTGAGGTGAGCAGGGTCGCAGAGGGGAGGGGCGCGGGGCTGGTGTGGTTCGTTCTTCCTTTTTTGGCAGAGCGACGGTAACTTTGTGTGTCCTGTGGTATCTCTAGGGGCCGCAGGGGGTGGCGTTCGTCCTCGTCCGGAATGGGCACGGATCAGCCGGGTGCGCGTGAGGTGGGGGACGTTGCGGGGGCAGGTCCTTGTTGAGTGATGGGATGCTGACTGCCAGGGCGGGGTGTGTATTTTTGTTGTTTTTGTTTAGGTGATGAAAAGGCAGCTGGCCCTTGGAGGACCGATGCAGTGGGCTGCCTGTGCGCTTGTTCTTCTGAAGGATGGGTGGACCGGGACTCTGGGCCCCTTGAAAGCTAAGTTGAGGCAACGGTGCTGAGGAAGGGGTTGCGGGAGGGAGGGGTTTTAAAGATGGCGCAGCGGAGCGGGCTGTCTGGGAAGCGGTCCCCTTTGGGAGCAGGGAAAAGGAGCAGGTTCCTCTTCAACGTGACGGGAACGTGTGCCGGGCAGGGGGGTTCCAGGCTGTGTGCGTTATTGTGCAGTGTGTGTGTTTTGTGTGGGGTGTCTCCGACCTTCCTCGGGTCTCGGTTGCTCTCTTTGTTCTTTAGGAGCCGGGCAGGTGCCTCGGCAGCGTTGGTAGGGCCCGGCGAGGCCCTAGTCGTGGGCTCGGCGCCCATCGGGCGCTTCTCTTTTGGCGTCGCAAGCTTCAGGCGTGGATCGTTTTGGCGTCTCGGACGGTCGTCTTGGGCGGCGTCGTTCACGCAGCCGGGAGCGGCGCCGCTCTGTGGCTGTGAGTTTTTTGGGGAGTGGCGTTTCTTCCTTGCATCCGTAGGCGGTTAGGTCTTGAAGCTGGGCTGGTTGCGCGTCTGTCGTCTCGGTGGCGAGAGGAAGCTCTTGTCCCAGGCCACGAAGCTTTTGGCGTTCTCTGGTGTTGCCGTAGGGCCTGCCGACGTCACCGTCGGGGTCCCGCAGGCGGTCTTGCCGGACGGGGGTTTCCGTCTGGGTGTCGTCGTTTTCTCCGAGAGCTGCCTCTCATCCTTCGGGGTGCATTGCCTGTAGCGTTCTGTGTAGCGTTGTTCTGTGTTTGTCTTGGAGCCGCCCTGCCCGGGGATGGAGAGTCAGGGCAAGGTGGGTGGTGCTGGCATCTAGGGATGCGCCCAGGCTTTGAGCGGGGAGGAGTTTTGCAGCCGTCTTGGATCAAGTGGCTGTTGTCGGTGGGTGAGGGAAGTAAATCCTGTTGGGTTTTGTGGGCTGGGCCCCCAGGGAACAACCGTAGGTGTCTGGGAGAGGGAGCTGGAGTCTGAGCTGAGCAGGTAGCATGTCAAGGGTGTTGTGGCTTGTCTGTGTGCTGGGCTTAATGTTTGATGTATTGTGCTTATGTTTAGGAGCCGCCCTAGTTGGGCTCTCAAGGGGGTGTTCCTACATGCGATCGAGACCCGTGTCGTGGTTCAGCTGTGGCCGTGCATGCAGGTGACTTGTTTGACATCGGTTTGGCAGGTGCCGAGGGAGGAGTCGTGCAGGGTGATGGAGGGCGGCGCTGTCAGCAGGTGAGTTGGTGTGTGGTGTAGCTAGAGGGAAGATGTGGCTGTTGGCTCTACGAGCCCATTGTGGTAATTTTTCTTTGGGCGCATGCGAGGAGCCGAGCGGGATCTGGGCACCGGAGGGGAATCGCACAGGGTGAGCGGTGACGGGTGGGCTGAAGCGTAGCGATTCGTCCTGAGGTGCCGCGTTGCAGGTGGTTGTGAGCAATGTGCGTTTGGCTCTTGCAGGTGGTGGGCGAGCCTCAAGGTGGCGACCGTATCTGCTGGAGGCCAGGCAGGTGAGCTGTCGAGGGAAAGGTGCGTGTCTGAGATGGGGGCGGTTGGTGCGGGTGTCCTGAGAGTCCCGCAGCACCTGAGCGGGTCCTTTTTTGCTTGGGTTCTTGCAGGTGCCGCCCGCAGGCTTCGGAGGGGAGACGCCGCGTGCCGACGAGAGGTCCGAGAGGTGAGGGGGTTGAAGGCCAGGCTGCTGTTTGAGAGCAAGGTGTCGTACGGCCACTCAATTGAAGTGTTTGTCTCTGGTTCTGCAGGTTGTGCGCCGGCTGCCTTTGGGCCTGGATGCGCATTTGAGGTGAGCTGGGTCGCAGAGGGGAGGGGCGCGGGGCTGGTGTGGTTCGTTCTTCCTTTTTTGGCAGAGCGACGGTAACTTTGTGTGTCCTGTGGTATCTCTAGGGGCCGCAGGGGATGGCGTTCGTCCTCGTCCGGAATGGGCACGGAGCAGCCGGGTGCACGTGAGGTGGGGGACGTTGCGGGGGAGGTCCTTGTTGAGTGATGGGATGCTGACTGCCAGGGCGGTGTGTGTATTTTTGTTGTTTTTGTTTAGATGATGAAAAGGCACCTGGGACTTGGAGGACCGATGCAGTGGGCTGCCTGTGCGCTTGTTCTTCTGAAGGACGGGTGGACCGGGACTCTGGGCCCCTTGAAAGCTAAGTTGAGGCAACGGTGCTGAGGAAGGGGTTGCGGGAGGGAGGGGTTTTAAGGATGGCGCAGCGGAGCGGGCTGTCCAGGAAGCGGTCCCCTTTGGGAGCAGGGAAAAGGAGCAGGTTCCTCTTCAACGTGACGGGAACGTGTGGCGGGCAGGGCGGTTCCAGGCTGTGTGCGTTATTGTGCAGTGTGTGTGTTTTGTGTTGGGTGTCTCCGACCTTCCTCGGGTCTCGGTTGCTCTCTTTGTTCTTTAGGAGCCGGGCAGGTGCCTCGGCAGCGTTGGTAGGGCCCGGCGAGGCCCTAGTCGTGGGCTCGGCGCCCATCGGGCGCTTCTTTTTTGGCGTCGCAAGCTTCAGGCGTGGATCGTTTTGGCGTCTTGGACGGTCGTCTTGGGCGGCGTCGTTCCCGGCTGCGTGAGCGGCGCCGCTCTGTGGCTGTGAGTTTTTTGGGGACTGGCGTTTCTTCCTTGCATCCGTAGGCGGTTAGGTCTTGAAGCTGGGCTGGTTGCGCGTCTGTCGTCTCGGTGGCGAGAGGAAGCTCTTGTCCCGGGCCACGAAGCTGTTGGCGTTCTCTGGTGTTGCCGTAGGGCCTGCCGACGTCACCGTCGGGGTCCCATCTGGGTGTCGTCGTTCTCTCCGAGAGCTGCCTCTCATCCTTCAGGGTGCATTGCCTGTAGCGTTCTGTGTAGCGTTGTTCTGTGTGTGTCTTGGAGCCGCCCTGCCCGGGGATGGAGAGTCAGGGCAAGGTGGGTGGTGCTGGCATCTAGGGATGCGCCCAGGCTTTGAGCGGGGAGGAGTTTTGCAGCCGTCTTGGATCAAGTGGCTGTTGTCGGTGGGTGAGGGAAGTAAATCCTGTTGGGTTTTGTGGGCTGGGCCCCCAGGGAACAACCGTAGGTGTCTGGGAGAGGGAGCTGGAGTCTGAGCTGAGCAGGTAGCATGTCAAGGGTGTTGTGGCTTGTCTGTGTGCTGGGCTTAATGTTTGATGTATTGTGCTTATGTTTAGGAGCCGCCCTAGTTGGGCTCTCAAGGGGGTGTTCCTACATGCGATCGAGACCCGTGTCATGGTTCAGCTGTGGCCGTGCATGCAGGTGACTTGTTTGACATCGGTTTGGCAGGTGCCGAGGGAGGAGTCGTGCAGGGTGATGGAGGGCGGCGCTGTCAGCAGGTGAGTTGGTGTGTGGTGTAGCTAGAGGGAAGGTGTGGCTGTTGGCTCTACGAGCCCATTGTGGTAATTTTTCTTTGGGCGCATGCGAGGAGCCGAGCGGGATCTGGGCACCGGAGGGGAATCGCACAGGGTGAGCGGTGACGGGTGGGCTGAAGCGTAGCGATTCGTCCTGAGGTGCCGCGTTGCAGGTGGTTGTGAGCATCGCGCGTTTGGCTCTTGCAGGTGGTGGGCGAGCCTCAAGGTGGCGACCGTATCTGCTGGAGGCCAGGCAGGTGAGCTGTCGAGGGAAAGGTGCGTGTCTGAGATGGGGGCGGTTGGTGCGGGTGTCCTGAGAGTCCCGCAGCACCTGAGCGGGTCCTTTTTTGCTTGGGTTCTTGCAGGTGCCGCCCGCAGGCTTCGGAGGGGAGACGCCGCGTGCCGACGAGAGGTCCGAGAGGTGAGGGGGTTGAAGGCCAGGCTGCTGTTTGAGAGCAAGGTGTCATACGGCCACCCAATTGAAGCGTTTGTCTCTGGTTCTGCAGGTTGTGCGCCGGCTGCCTTTGGGCCTGGATGCGCGTTTGAGGTGAGCTGGGTCGCAGAGGGGAGGGGCGCGGGGCTGGTGTGGTTCGTTCTTCCTTTTTTGGCAGAGCGACGGTAACTTTGTGTGTCCTGTGGTATCTCTAGGGGCCGCAGGGGATGGCGTTCGTCCTCGTCCGGAATGGGCACGGATCAGCCGGGTGCACGTGAGGTGGGGGACGTTGCGGGGTAGGTCCTTGTTGAGTGGTGGGATGCTGACTGACGGGGCGGTGTGTGTATTTTTGTTGTTTTTGTTTAGATGATGAAAAGGCACCTGGGACTTGGAGGACCGATGCAGTGGGCTGCCTGTGTGCTTGTTCTTCTGAAGGATGGGTGGACCGGGACTCTGGGCCCCTTGAAAGCTAAGTTGAGGCAACGGTGCTGAGGAAGGGGTTGTGGGAGGGAGGGGTTTTAAAGATGGCGCAGCGGAGCGGGCTGTCTGGGAAGCGGTCCCCTTTGGGAGCAGGGAAAAGGAGCAGGTTCCTCTTCAACGTGACGGGAACGTGTGCCGGGCAGGGGGGTTCCAGGCTGTGTGCGTTATTGTGCAGTGTGTGTGTTTTGTGTGGGGTGTCTCCGACCTTCCTCGGGTCTCGGTTGCTCTCTTTGTTCTTTAGGAGCCGGGCAGGTGCCTCGGCAGCGTTGGTAGGGCCCGGCGAGGCCCTAGTCGTGGGCTCGGCGCCCATCGGGCGCTTCTCTTTTGGCGTCGCAAGCTTCAGGCGTGGATCGTTTTGGCGTCTCGGACGGTCGTCTTGGGCGGCGTCGTTCCCGGCTGCGTGAGCGGCGCCGCTCTGTGGCTGTGAGTTTTTTGGGGAGTGGCGTTTCTTCCTTGCATCCGTAGGCGGTTAGGTCTTGAAGCTGGGCTGGTTGCGCGTCTGTCGTCTCGGTGGCGAGAGGAAGCTCTTGTCCCAGGCCACGAAGCTGTTGGCGTTCTCTGGTGTTGCCGTAGGGCCTGCCGACGTCACCGTCGGGGTCCCGCAGGCGGTCTTGCCGGACGGGGGTTTCCGTCTGGGTGTCGTCGTTTTCTCCGAGAGCTGCCTCTCATCCTTCGGGGTGCATTGCCTGTAGCGTTCTGTGTAGCGTTGTTCTGTGTTTGTCTTGGAGCCGCCCTGCCCGGGGATGGAGAGTCAGGGCAAGGTGGGTGGTGCTGGCATCTAGGGATGCGCCCAGGCTTTGAGCGGGGAGGAGTTTTGCAGCCGTCTTGGATCAAGTGGCTGTTGTCGGTGGGTGAGGGAAGTAAATCCTGTTGGGGTTTGTGGGCTGGGCCCCCAGGGAACAACCGTAGGTGTCTGGGAGAGGGAGCTGGAGTCTTAGCTGAGCAGGTAGCATGTCAAGGGTGTTGTGGCTTGTCTGTGTGCTGGGCTTAATGTTTGATGTATTGTGCTTATGTTTAGGAGCCGCCCTAGTTGGGCTCTCAAGGGGGTGTTCCTACATGCGATCGAGACCCGTGTCGTGGTTCAGCTGTGGCCGTGCATGCAGGTGACTTGTTTGACATCGGTTTGGCAGGTGCCGAGGGAGGAGTCGTGCAGGGTGATGGAGGGCGGCGCTGTCAGCAGGTGAGTTGGTGTGTGGTGTAGCTAGAGGGAAGATGTGGCTGTTGGCTCTACGAGCCCATTGTGGTAATTTTTCTTTGGGCGCATGCGAGGAGCCGAGCGGGATCTGGGCACCGGAGGGGAATCGCACAGGGTGAGCGGTGACGGGTGGGCTGAAGCGTAGCGATTCGTCCTGAGGTGCCGCGTTGCAGGTGGTTGTGAGCAACGTGCGTTTGGCTCTTGCAGGTGGTGGGCGAGCCTCAAGGTGGCGACCGTATCTGCTGGAGGCCAGGCAGGTGAGCTGTCGAGGGAAAGGTGCGTGTCTGAGATGGGGGCGGTTGGTGCGGGTGTCCTGAGAGTCCCGCAGCACCTGAGCGGGTCCTTTTTTGCTTGGGTTCTTGCAGGTGCCGCCCGCAGGCTTCGGAGGGGAGACGCCGCGTGCCGACGAGAGGTCCGAGAGGTGAGGGGGTTGTAGGCCAGGCTGCTGTTTGAGAGCAAGGTGTCGTACGGCCACTCAATTGAAGCGTTTGTCTCTGGTTCTGCAGGTTGTGCGCCGGCTGCCTTTGGGCCTGGATGCGCGTTTGAGGTGAGCTGGGTCGCAGAGGGGAGGGGCGCGGGGCTGGTGTGGTTCGTTCTTCCTTTTTTGGCAGAGCGACGGTAACTTTGTGTGTCCTGTGGTATCTCTAGGGGCCGCAGGGGATGGCGTTCGTCCTCGTCCGGAATGGGCACGGAGCAGCCGGGTGCACGTGAGGTGGGGGACGTTGCGGGGGAGGTCCTTGTTGAGTGATGGGATGCTGACTGCCAGGGCGGTGTGTGTATTTTTGTTGTTTTTGTTTAGATGATGAAAAGGCACCTGGGACTTGGAGGACCGATGCAGTGGGCTGCCTGTGCGCTTGTTCTTCTGAAGGACGGGTGGACCGGGACTCTGGGCCCCTTGAAAGCTAAGTTGAGGCAACGGTGCTGAGGAAGGGGTTGCGGGAGGGAGGGGTTTTAAGGATGGCGCAGCGGAGCGGGCTGTCCAGGAAGCGGTCCCCTTTGGGAGCAGGGAAAAGGAGCAGGTTCCTCTTCAACGTGACGGGAACGTGTGGCGGGCAGGGCGGTTCCAGGCTGTGTGCGTTATTGTGCAGTGTGTGTGTTTTGTGTTGGGTGTCTCCGACCTTCCTCGGGTCTCGGTTGCTCTCTTTGTTCTTTAGGAGCCGGGCAGGTGCCTCGGCAGCGTTGGTAGGGCCCGGCGAGGCCCTAGTCGTGGGCTCGGCGCCCATCGGGCGCTTCTTTTTTGGCATCGCAAGCTTCAGGCGTGGATCGTTTTGGCGTCTTGGACGGTCGTCTTGGGCGGCGTCGTTCCCGGCTGCGTGAGCGGCGCCGCTCTGTGGCTGTGAGTTTTTTGGGGACTGGCGTTTCTTCCTTGCATCCGTAGGCGGTTAGGTCTTGAAGCTGGGCTGGTTGCGCGTCTGTCGTCTCGGTGGCGAGAGGAAGCTCTTGTCCCGGGCCACGAAGCTGTTGGCGTTCTCTGGTGTTGCCGTAGGGCCTGCCGACGTCACCGTCGGGGTCCCATCTGGGTGTCGTCGTTCTCTCCGAGAGCTGCCTCTCATCCTTCAGGGTGCATTGCCTGTAGCGTTCTGTGTAGCGTTGTTCTGTGTGTGTCTTGGAGCCGCCCTGCCCGGGGATGGAGAGTCAGGGCAAGGTGGGTGGTGCTGGCATCTAGGGATGCGCCCAGGCTTTGAGCGGGGAGGAGTTTTGCAGCCGTCTTGGATCAAGTGGCTGTTGTCGGTGGGTGAGGGAAGTAAATCCTGTTGGGTTTTGTGGGCTGGGCCCCCAGGGAACAACCGTAGGTGTCTGGGAGAGGGAGCTGGAGTCTGAGCTGAGCAGGTAGCATGTCAAGGGTGTTGTGGCTTGTCTGTGTGCTGGGCTTAATGTTTGATGTATTGTGCTTATGTTTAGGAGCCGCCCTAGTTGGGCTCTCAAGGGGGTGTTCCTACATGCGATCGAGACCCGTGTCATGGTTCAGCTGTGGCCGTGCATGCAGGTGACTTGTTTGACATCGGTTTGGCAGGTGCCGAGGGAGGAGTCGTGCAGGGTGATGGAGGGCGGCGCTGTCAGCAGGTGAGTTGGTGTGTGGTGTAGCTAGAGGGAAGATGTGGCTGTTGGCTCTACGAGCCCATTGTGGTAATTTTTCTTTGGGCGCATGCGAGGAGCCGAGCGGGATCTGGGCACCGGAGGGGAATCGCACAGGGTGAGCGGTGACGGGTGGGCTGAAGCGTAGCGATTCGTCCTGAGGTGCCGCGTTGCAGGTGGTTGTGAGCAATGTGCGTTTGGCTCTTGCAGGTGGTGGGCGAGCCTCAAGGTGGCGACCGTATCTGCTGGAGGCCAGGCAGGTGAGCTGTCGAGGGAAAGGTGCGTGTCTGAGATGGGGGCGGTTGGTGCGGGTGTCCTGAGAGTCCCGCAGCACCTGAGCGGGTCCTTTTTTGCTTGGGTTCTTGCAGGTGCCGCCCGCAGGCTTCGGAGGGGAGACGCCGCGTGCCGACGAGAGGTCCGAGAGGTGAGGGGGTTGAAGGCCAGGCTCCTGTTTGAGAGCAAGGTGTCTGTCGTACGGCCACTCAATGGAAGCGTTTGTCTCTGGTTCTGCAGGTTGTGCGGCGGCTGCCTTTGGGCCTGGATGCGCGTTTGAGGTGAGCTGGGTCGCAGAGGGGAGGGGCGCGGGGCTGGTGTGGTTCGTTCTTCCTTTTTTGGCAGAGCGACGGTAACTTTGTGTATCCTGTGGTATCTCTAGGGGCCGCAGGGGATGGCGTTCGTCCTCGTCCGGAATGGGCACGGATCAGCCGGGTGAGCGGAGCAGGTGGGTGTGTCTGAGGTAGATGGATGCAGCGGCCTAGGTCTTTGTAGAGTGATGGGATGCTGACTGACAGGGCTGCTGTGTGGGGCTTGTGATTGTTTTTATTTTTCAGATGACAAAGAGGCAGCTGGTGACTGGAGGAGTGACGTGTGCTTGTCCTTCAGAAGGAAGGGAAGAGGGAGACTCTGGGCCCCTTGAAAGCTAAGTTGAGGCAATGGTGCTGGGGAAGGGGTTGGGGGAGCGAGGGGGGCACGGTTGGCTGTGGCAGGAAGGGGTTTTAAAGAGAGCGTAGGGGAGAGGGTTGTCCAGGAAGCGGTCCCCTTTGAGAAGGGGAATGGAGCGGGTTCCTCTAAATATGACGGCAGCGTGCCCCGGGCAGGGCGGTTCCAGGCTGTGCGTGTCGTTGTGTAGCGCGTCTGTGTGTTTGGTGTTGGGTGCGTTTGACCTTCCTCGGGTCTCGGTTGTCCTTTGTTCCGTAGGATCGAGGCGGGTGCCTCGGCAGCGGTACTAGGGCCCGGCGAGGCCCTAGTCGTGGGCACGGCGCCCATCGGGCGCTTCTCTTTTGGCGTCGCAAGCTTCCGGCGTGGATCGTTTTGGCGTCTCGGGTGGTTCTGGCCGGTGGTCTTGTGCCGGGCCGTTCCCGGCCGCATGAGCGGCTCTGTTAGCTAGCTGTCGCTTTTAGGGACTGGCACTTCTTCCTTGCGTCTTCAGGGGCTGAGGTCTTGAAGGCGGGCTGCTTGCTTGCGCATCCATCTCTTCAGTTTTGAGAGGAAGCGCTTGTCCCGCCCACGAAGGTGTCGTCGTTTTCTGGCGTGGCGCTAGGAGCACGCTAGGGTTCTGCGCGTGCTCTTCCCGGATGGAGGTTTTCTGTACGTGCGTCGTCGGTCTCGCCGAGTGACTCGGCTTGTTTTTTGAGGCGTGTTGTTGTTGGCGTTCTGTGTAGGGTTTGTCTGTGGTTGTGGTGTCTTGGCTTGGAGCCGCCCTGCCCGGGGGTGTCGAGTCAGGGCAAGGTGGCAAAGGAGCGATGAGAGGCTATGGCTTATGTGTCAAAGTGCCTTGCTTCTTTGGGGGAAAAGATGTGTGGCCCTTTTAGATCGAGCGGCCGTTGTCTGTGGGTGAGAAAAAGAATTCCCACGGTGTATTGTGGCCTTCCCGGGGATGACGGTAGCTGTCTGGGAGAGGGAGCTCCTGCTTCAGCGGAGCAGAGAGCATCTCAGGGGCGTTCCGGCTTGGATGTGGGTCGGGCGTAATGCTTGGTTTACGGTGTTTAGATGGCAGAGCAGGCCTAGCTGGGCTCTCGATGGGCTTGCTACCTGGGAACAAGGCCTGTGGAATGGCTAAGCTATTGCTGTTCATTGAGGGGACTTGTTTGATATTTTTGCAGATGCTGAGGGAGGAGTCGTGCAGGGCGACGGAGGAGGGCCGAGGATAGCGCTGTAAGCAGGTGAGTTGGTGCGTGGTGTATGTAGAAGGAAGTGGTGACTGATGGCTCTGTGAGTGCAACATGGCAATAATATTTGAGGGTGCATGTGGTGGGCCAAGCGGGATCCGGGCACCGGAGGGGAACTGCACGGGGTGAGCAATGTTAGGTGCGCTGAAGTAGCGATGTGTCTCTTTGGGGCTTTGCAGTTAGTCATGAATAACCCCTGTTTGGGTCTTGCAGGTGGTGGTCAAGCTTGAACGTGGCAGTTGGATCTGATGGCGTCCAGGTAGGTGAGCTGGTGAGGAAAAGGTGCGAGTCTTAGACGGGGATTGGTGCGGGTAGCTTGACAGTTCTGCAGCTTCTCAGCAGGTGCCTTTCTGCTTGGATTTTTGCAGGTGCCGCAATCGGCCATCAGAGGGGAGAGGACGCACGGCGACGAGAGGTCCGAGAAGGTGAGGCGATTGCGGTCAGGGCGGCGGTTCCGTACCAAGGTGTTGTGTGGCAAGCGGGTTGAAACATTTCTGTTTGGTTTTTTAGATTGTGTGCGGCTGCCCTTGGGACTGGATGTGCGTTTGAGGTGAGCTGGGTCGTAGGGAGGAGGGGCGTGGGGCTGGGGAGATCTTCCTTTGGAAGTGCAGTGGTAACATGATCTCCCGGTATCCCTAGGGGCCAGAAGGGAGGACAATAGTGTGAGTCGGGCAGGGCCACAGAGCAAGTGAGCGGAGCAGGTGGGCGCATCTGAGGTAGACGGATGCAGCGGCCTAGGTCTTTGTAGAGTGATGGGATGCTGACTGACAGGGCTGTTGTGTGGGGCTTGTGATTGTTTTTATTTTTCAGATGACAAAGAGGCAGCTGGTGACTGGAGGAGTGACGTGTGCTTGTCCTTCAGAAGGAAGGGAAGAGGGAGACTCTGGGCCCCTCGAAAGCTAAGTTGAGGCAACGGTGCTGGGGAAGGGGTTGGGGGAGCGAGGGGGGCACGGTTGGCTGTGGCAGGAAGGGGTTTTAAAGAGAGCGTAGGGGAGAGGGTTGTCTAGGAAGCGGTCCCCTTTGAGAAGGGGAATGGAGCGCGTTCCTCTGAAATATGACGGCAGCGTGCCCCGGGCAGGGCGGTTCCAGGCTGTGCGTGTCGTTGTGTAGCGCGTCTGTGTGTTTGGTGTTGGGTGCGTTTGACCTTCCTCGGGTCTCGGTCGTTCTTTGTTCCGTAGGATCGAGGCGGGTGCCTCGGCAGCGTTACTAGGGCCTGGCGAGGCCCTAGTCGTGGGCACGGCGCCCATCGGGCGCTTCTCTTTTGGCGTCGCAAGCTTCCGGCGTGGATCGTTTTGGCGTCTTGGGTGGTTCTGGCCGGTGGTCTTGTGCCGGGCCGTTCCCGGCCGCGTGAGTGGCTCTGTTAGCTAGCTGTCGCTTTTAGGGACTGGCACTTCTTCCTTGCGTCTTCAGGGGCTGAGGTCTTGAAGGCGGGCTGCTTGCGCATCCATCTCATCAGTTTTGAGAGGAAGCGCTTGTCCCGCCCACGAAGGTGTCGTCGTTTTCTGGCGTGGCGCTAGGAGCACGCTAGGGTTCTGCGCGTGCTCTTCCCGGATGGAGGTTTTCTGTACGTGCGTCGTCGGTGTCGCCGAGTGACTCGGCTTGTTTTTTGAGGCGTGTTGTTGTTGGCGTTCCGCGTAGGGTTCGTCTGTGGTTGTGGTGTCTTGGCTTGGAGCCGCCCTGCCCGGGGGTGTCGAGTCAGGGCAAGGTGGCAAAGGAGCGTTTGAGGTGAATTGGGTTGCAGAGAAGAGGGGTGCGCAGCTGGTGATTTTTTTTAGGAACTGCAATGGCAACTCTATGTGCTTTTATCTCTAGGGGCCGCAAAGGATGATGACCGTCCAAGTCCAGCACGGGTAAGGAGCAGGTGAGAGGAGAAGCCAGGTGCACGTGAGGTGGGGGATGTTGTGGGGTATGTCCTTGTGGAGCGATGTGGTGGTGACAACGCTATCGAGTGTGGATTGTTGGGGGGTTTTTTTTAGGTGAAGGCATATACGTTCCTCCCTTTGGTAACCATCATCTTTGGGTGCCTGCACGGTACTAAATTTCCTCCGACACTTGTACGGTTGAATGCACGTACTGTTGTATCGGTGTATGTATACGCCTGCACACATTCCTCCAGCTCTTGTTTGTTGGAACATATCTATGTAGTTTCTATCGTGCAGTTCTTTATCGTTGTGTATCTGTATAGCTGTCCTGTGTGACTCGTGTGGCTGAGTGTGTGTACCTAGGCACTTACCTCCGCTGTCTTGTACGGTTGCACATATGTAGTGCTTGTTGTACCCTGTTTGCCTGTTGTAGTCGAGCGAACGTCCATAGTTAATCTACCACTGCGGCGTGGCGGAAGTATCCGCCCGTGTACATCACTGCTGCGTGTGATCGATTAGAGCTGGTGTGGTATCATCGGATGTACATTGACGCATCCTTGCGTAGTGAGGTTGAGTGAATGCAGAAGTCAATATTGGCTGCCTGTGTTCTATGGGTGAATGTAGTTTGAAATAAACCAGGGACACGGGTAGTGACATATATTTTGTATAAACCGTCTTTGATAATGTTGTGCAGTGTGGGGTGTTCACGGTGTTTTGAGGGTTGGGTTTGGTGGTGGTAGCTAACAGCAAGCTTTTTCCACAGGATTAAAAAAAAAATTAGAATAAAAAAACCCCAGCTGGGGGATTTTTTTTTTTCTCCCCCAGCTGGGGTTTTTTTTCCCCGGTCCCGGCCGCTCTGCGAGGCGATGTTCATCGCCAACGTTTGGGCGGAGGTCAGGCTCTGGGACGGGGTTTTGGCAGGCAGGGCAATTTTTTGAGGCGCCTGGGAGCGGAGTTCCCAGGGAGCGCCGGAGGAGCAGGGTGACAGGTGGTGGACCGGCTTGGTGGAGAGGAAGGAGCGATAGACACGGCGGGCGGATGAGCGGTCCGTTGGAAGCCTTTCTGAGGTTGCCGGGTTGAATGCGTGCTTCGGTAGGGTCGTGAGGCTTGGCGGTATGGGGTTTTTGCAGGCAGGGCCCTTTTTTGAGGCTGTGGGTTGTGTGGGTGAACGTAGGTATGGGACTATGTGCGTCCCTGGTATGTTGCAGTGCTTTGCATCTACCTCCTTTGATAACGTTGTGCGGCGTGGGGTGTTCACGGTGTTTTGAGGGTTGGGTTTGGTGGTGGTAGCTAACAGCAAGCTTTTTCCACAGGATTAAAAAAAAAATTAGAATAAAAAAACCCCAGCTGGGGGATTTTTTTTTTTCTCCCCCGGCTGGGGTTTTTTTTCCCCGGTCCCGGCCGCTCTGCGAGGCGACGTTCATCGCCAACGTTTGGGCGGAGGTCAGGCTCTGGGACGGGGTTTTGGCAGGCAGGGCAATTTTTTGAGGCGCCTGGGAGCGGAGTTCCCAGGGAGCGCCGGAGGAGCAGGGTGACAGGTGGCGGAGCGCCTTGGCGGAGAGGAAGGAGCGATAGACACGGCGGGCGGATGAGCGGTCCGTTGGAAACCTTTGTGAGGTTGCCGGGTTGAATGTGTGTGTCAGTACAGGTCTGATGTTTGGTGGTGTGGGGTGTTGTTGGAGGTGTTCTTGTTGGGCTGAGATGCAGTCTTTGAAGAGGCTTAGAGATGGGGGATTTCTGAATCTGGGTTTTGTCTTCCATGGCCGGTGTTGGTTTCCCGAAGCGTTTATAGGCATTCTACAGCCAGTGTGTCAGGCAATGTGTAATAGGCACGTTTGGGCGGCTGTCCCGCTAGGCATAGGGTTTTGTGTGCTGTCTGGGTATACGGCATTGAAGGGGTGATGTTGGGATGTACGAGACGATAGGTCTGGCTTGGTGTGGATGAAATCGCATACGGTGGGTTTCGGGTACGGGGAGTTGGAGTAGGCGGCCATCGTTTAGGCGGGGCAGCCTGAGAACGATGCGAGTTTACGGTCATTGTGTACGCCTAGGGCGTAGGGAAGTACCTTTGGTGCGGTTAGCGTATGTTACAAGGATGCTGGTTTGTCTGTCATAGGGGCGTTGAAGTCTAAGGTCCGCAGAGATGCGAGGAGGCATGCTGTCAGACAATCGGTAGTACGCATCACGGAGCCAGTGTGGATTGGTAGAGGAGAAGTTATATTAGCAGAGCAGTAAGCGGACTACATAAGGAGAGCGAGCTTTGTGCCTAAGGAAACAGGGTCTGAGGCTCAGTTGGTAAGCGCTTGCTAGGACCCTAAAGGCGTTACAGTTCTAGTATAATTAGAGGACTATTGAGTAAGAGGCGACCCAATTAGTAGGGATGTGAAGTATCAGACCTAGGGAGGTAAAGTTATCCTTGCAGGGGAAGTGAATTACGGCAACGAGAGGAGACGGGTACCGCTCAGTAGACGAATGAACGGTAGAAATGGATTTATCTGGGGGAAAAAGGGGTTTAAGCGTAGGAGATGTTGTCCAGTACGGTGATCGTATCAGTAACAGCAAATAACTGCACGGGCCTAAGTGCTACCGCTCGGCCTCGGAGCAAGGACGAGATCAAAGTGTGCATGTAGAGATGTGTACGAGCACGTAGAGGTGTTGCCGCGAAGCTAGGTAAGGAATGACTCGACGCATAAGGGTAACGACGAAGCCGGTATCGGAGGGAGAGGAGCGAGGCCGGTCGAGTAAACGTAGTTGCATGAGGAGCAAAAGACACGTTGCGGTAGTAGGTATCATAAGTTGTGGAAACACATATGTTGTTTACATGCAGTGAGGGTGGTTAGGTGTGGGGAGTCAGGGTACTTTGTTACCGTATCCTTAGAACGGGAAAACCTCAATGGGGCATAGTAACGGAAACGAAGGCCGTTAGGAGTCGTGCACATCACGCCTCTGTTACATTGCAGGTGGAGCGGTCCTAGAGCAATGCGACGGGTGGAAAAGCACGCTTTATGTCTGGTGTTTCTCAAAACCAGAGGCATAATAAAGGAGCATTACTCATACAATAATAAATTAAATGAAAACACGTGTCTCACTGTTTTATTCAGGCCTCCTGTGTGTTATTTGTGGGCGGGGTGTAATTTCCAGTGGGTGGGATTTAATGACAGGGCTCTGTGTAGCCCTTAAACTCTATGGGAGGTAATTAAAGGAAAAAAAGCAGCAGTAGGGAATGGCTTTTGGCTCTTTGAGTAAAATAAAAAACTTAAATGTTATAATTGAAAATAAAAAAATTTACTCCCAGAGCCAAAAGCCATTCCCTACTGCTGCACCACTCTTATTATTTTTAGTGTTTTTTTTTTTCCTTGTTGTCAGTAATACCAAATAAAAAAACTAATCCACCATGACCTAAAACACACACAAACACCTGACACAACAGTCAACAACAAAAAAAACAAAAACAAACATACAAACACAAAAACACACACTACAAACACAACAAATGAAAGAAAAAAAACTACACAAAAAAAACCATTCAGGAACCCAAACCACAACACAAAACCTAAAATGAACCTCCACCCAAGACAATCACTAGCCACCTGCAACAACGACGTAGACCACAACAATCACCAATACACACCCCTGACAAATAACACCCCCTACCGGAACTCTACCAGACACACACATAGGCACTGAACACACAACCAGAAATAACCACACAGACCCAATTATCTGTTCCACAAGACACCAGAAGTACCCAGCATAACACAGGAACCACAACACACTCTACCACAAAGACACAGACCCCAGAAACTAATTACAACACACAAAATTACCAACACCCCAACCAACCAATCACTACAACACAGACAACCTAAAACCTCAATACAGGATTATACCTTAAAACCATAATTGCACACAACACAGAGCAGTTACGAGTCACCATTTCAGCTTCCAGGGTTAACAGCCATGGGTCATCACAGTTAGGCGTCATTGGGGTGCTGGCCTCAGCATAACAGTTACTAGGGTTTAGCGGTTATTACAGTGGGGTTTCAGGGTTCAGGTTCAGGTTAGGGCTGTTACGGCCATTATGGCCGCCAGGGCCGGGTTTAGGGTTTAGGGTTTAGGGTTTAGGATTTTAGGGTTTAGGGTTTAGGATTTTAGGGTTTAGGGTTTAGGGTTTAGGGTTTAGGGTTTAGGGGTTAGGGGTTAGGGGTTAGGGGTTAGGGTTAGGGTTAGGGTTGGGGTTAGGGTTAGGGTTAGGGTTAGGGTTAGGGTTAGGGTTAGGGTTAGGGTTAGGGTTAGGGTTAGGGTTAGGGTTAGGGTTAGGGTTAGGGTTAGGGTTAGGGTTAGGGTTAGGGTTAGGGTTAGGGTTAGGGTTAGGGTTAGGGTTAGGGTTAGGGTTAGGGTTAGGGTTAGGGTTAGGGTTAGGGTTAGGGTTAGGGTTAGGGTTAGGGTTAGGGTTAGGGTTAGGGTTAGGGTTAGGGTTAGGGTTAGGGTTAGGGTTAGGGTTAGGGTTAGGGTTAGGGTTAGGGTTAGGGTTAGGGTTAGGGTTAGGGTTAGGGTTAGGGTTAGGGTTAGGGTTAGGGTTAGGGTTAGGGTTAGGGTTAGGGTTAGGGTTAGGGTTAGGGTTAGGGTTAGGGTTAGGGTTAGGGTTAGGGTTAGGGTTAGGGTTAGGGTTAGGGTTAGGGTTAGGGTTAGGGTTAGGGTTAGGGTTAGGGTTAGGGTTAGGGTTAGGGTTAGGGTTAGGGTTAGGGTTAGGGTTAGGGTTAGGGTTAGGGTTAGGGTTAGGGTTAGGGTTAGGGTTAGGGTTAGGGTTAGGGTTAGGGTTAGGGTTAGGGTTAGGGTTAGGGTTAGGGTTAGGGTTAGGGTTAGGGTTAGGGTTAGGGTTAGGGTTAGGGTTAGGGTTAGGGTTAGGGTTAGGGTTAGGGTTAGGGTTAGGGTTAGGGTTAGGGTTAGGGTTAGGGTTAGGGTTAGGGTTAGGGTTAGGGTTAGGGTTAGGGTTAGGGTTAGGGTTAGGGTTAGGGTTAGGGTTAGGGTTAGGGTTAGGGTTAGGGTTAGGGTTAGGGTTAGGGTTAGGGTTAGGGTTAGGGTTAGGGTTAGGGTTAGGGTTAGGGTTAGGGTTAGGGTTAGGGTTAGGGTTAGGGTTAGGGTTAGGGTTAGGGTTAGGGTTAGGGTTAGGGTTAGGGTTAGGGTTAGGGTTAGGGTTAGGGTTAGGGTTAGGGTTAGGGTTAGGGTTAGGGTTAGGGTTAGGGTTAGGGTTAGGGTTAGGGTTAGGGTTAGGGTTAGGGTTAGGGTTAGGGTTAGGGTTAGGGTTAGGGTTAGGGTTAGGGTTAGGGTTAGGGTTAGGGTTAGGGTTAGGGTTAGGGTTAGGGTTAGGGTTAGGGTTAGGGTTAGGGTTAGGGTTAGGGTTAGGGTTAGGGTTAGGGTTAGGGTTAGGGTTAGGGTTAGGGTTAGGGTTAGGGTTAGGGTTAGGGTTAGGGTTAGGGTTAGGGTTAGGGTTAGGGTTAGGGTTAGGGTTAGGGTTAGGGTTAGGGTTAGGGTTAGGGTTAGGGTTAGGGTTAGGGTTAGGGTTAGGGTTAGGGTTAGGGTTAGGGTTAGGGTTAGGGTTAGGGTTAGGGTTAGGGTTAGGGTTAGGGTTAGGGTTAGGGTTAGGGTTAGGGTTAGGGTTAGGGTTAGGGTTAGGGTTAGGGTTAGGGTTAGGGTTAGGGTTAGGGTTAGGGTTAGGGTTAGGGTTAGGGTTAGGGTTAGGGTTAGGGTTAGGGTTAGGGTTAGGGTTAGGGTTAGGGTTAGGGTTAGGGTTAGGGTTAGGGTTAGGGTTAGGGTTAGGGTTAGGGTTAGGGTTAGGGTTAGGGTTAGGGTTAGGGTTAGGGTTAGGGTTAGGGTTAGGGTTAGGGTTAGGGTTAGGGTTAGGGTTAGGGTTAGGGTTAGGGTTAGGGTTAGGGTTAGGGTTAGGGTTAGGGTTAGGGTTAGGGTTAGGGTTAGGGTTAGGGTTAGGGTTAGGGTTAGGGTTAGGGTTAGGGTTAGGGTTAGGGTTAGGGTTAGGGTTAGGGTTAGGGTTAGGGTTAGGGTTAGGGTTAGGGTTAGGGTTAGGGTTAGGGTTAGGGTTAGGGTTAGGGTTAGGGTTAGGGTTAGGGTTAGGGTTAGGGTTAGGGTTAGGGTTAGGGTTAGGGTTAGGGTTAGGGTTAGGGTTAGGGTTAGGGTTAGGGTTAGGGTTAGGGTTAGGGTTAGGGTTAGGGTTAGGGTTAGGGTTAGGGTTAGGGTTAGGGTTAGGGTTAGGGTTAGGGTTAGGGTTAGGGTTAGGGTTAGGGTTAGGGTTAGGGTTAGGGTTAGGGTTAGGGTTAGGGTTAGGGTTAGGGTTAGGGTTAGGGTTAGGGTTAGGGTTAGGGTTAGGGTTAGGGTTAGGGTTAGGGTTAGGGTTAGGGTTAGGGTTAGGGTTAGGGTTAGGGTTAGGGTTAGGGTTAGGGTTAGGGTTAGGGTTAGGGTTAGGGTTAGGGTTAGGGTTAGGGTTAGGGTTAGGGTTAGGGTTAGGGTTAGGGTTAGGGTTAGGGTTAGGGTTAGGGTTAGGGTTAGGGTTAGGGTTAGGGTTAGGGTTAGGGTTAGGGTTAGGGTTAGGGTTAGGGTTAGGGTTAGGGTTAGGGTTAGGGTTAGGGTTAGGGTTAGGGTTAGGGTTAGGGTTAGGGTTAGGGTTAGGGTTAGGGTTAGGGTTAGGGTTAGGGTTAGGGTTAGGGTTAGGGTTAGGGTTAGGGTTAGGGTTAGGGTTAGGGTTAGGGTTAGGGTTAGGGTTAGGGTTAGGGTTAGGGTTAGGGTTAGGGTTAGGGTTAGGGTTAGGGTTAGGGTTAGGGTTAGGGTTAGGGTTAGGGTTAGGGTTAGGGTTAGGGTTAGGGTTAGGGTTAGGGTTAGGGTTAGGGTTAGGGTTAGGGTTAGGGTTAGGGTTAGGGTTAGGGTTAGGGTTAGGGTTAGGGTTAGGGTTAGGGTTAGGGTTAGGGTTAGGGTTAGGGTTAGGGTTAGGGTTAGGGTTAGGGTTAGGGTTAGGGTTAGGGTTAGGGTTAGGGTTAGGGTTAGGGTTAGGGTTAGGGTTAGGGTTAGGGTTAGGGTTAGGGTTAGGGTTAGGGTTAGGGTTAGGGTTAGGGTTAGGGTTAGGGTTAGGGTTAGGGTTAGGGTTAGGGTTAGGGTTAGGGTTAGGGTTAGGGTTAGGGTTAGGGTTAGGGTTAGGGTTAGGGTTAGGGTTAGGGTTAGGGTTAGGGTTAGGGTTAGGGTTAGGGTTAGGGTTAGGGTTAGGGTTAGGGTTAGGGTTAGGGTTAGGGTTAGGGTTAGGGTTAGGGTTAGGGTTAGGGTTAGGGTTAGGGTTAGGGTTAGGGTTAGGGTTAGGGTTAGGGTTAGGGTTAGGGTTAGGGTTAGGGTTAGGGTTAGGGTTAGGGTTAGGGTTAGGGTTAGGGTTAGGGTTAGGGTTAGGGTTAGGGTTAGGGTTAGGGTTAGGGTTAGGGTTAGGGTTAGGGTTAGGGTTAGGGTTAGGGTTAGGGTTAGGGTTAGGGTTAGGGTTAGGGTTAGGGTTAGGGTTAGGGTTAGGGTTAGGGTTAGGGTTAGGGTTAGGGTTAGGGTTAGGGTTAGGGTTAGGGTTAGGGTTAGGGTTAGGGTTAGGGTTAGGGTTAGGGTTAGGGTTAGGGTTAGGGTTAGGGTTAGGGTTAGGGTTAGGGTTAGGGTTAGGGTTAGGGTTAGGGTTAGGGTTAGGGTTAGGGTTAGGGTTAGGGTTAGGGTTAGGGTTAGGGTTAGGGTTAGGGTTAGGGTTAGGGTTAGGGTTAGGGTTAGGGTTAGGGTTAGGGTTAGGGTTAGGGTTAGGGTTAGGGTTAGGGTTAGGGTTAGGGTTAGGGTTAGGGTTAGGGTTAGGGTTAGGGTTAGGGTTAGGGTTAGGGTTAGGGTTAGGGTTAGGGTTAGGGTTAGGGTTAGGGTTAGGGTTAGGGTTAGGGTTAGGGTTAGGGTTAGGGTTAGGGTTAGGGTTAGGGTTAGGGTTAGGGTTAGGGTTAGGGTTAGGGTTAGGGTTAGGGTTAGGGTTAGGGTTAGGGTTAGGGTTAGGGTTAGGGTTAGGGTTAGGGTTAGGGTTAGGGTTAGGGTTAGGGTTAGGGTTAGGGTTAGGGTTAGGGTTAGGGTTAGGGTTAGGGTTAGGGTTAGGGTTAGGGTTAGGGTTAGGGTTAGGGTTAGGGTTAGGGTTAGGGTTAGGGTTAGGGTTAGGGTTAGGGTTAGGGTTAGGGTTAGGGTTAGGGTTAGGGTTAGGGTTAGGGTTAGGGTTAGGGTTAGGGTTAGGGTTAGGGTTAGGGTTAGGGTTAGGGTTAGGGTTAGGGTTAGGGTTAGGGTTAGGGTTAGGGTTAGGGTTAGGGTTAGGGTTAGGGTTAGGGTTAGGGTTAGGGTTAGGGTTAGGGTTAGGGTTAGGGTTAGGGTTAGGGTTAGGGTTAGGGTTAGGGTTAGGGTTAGGGTTAGGGTTAGGGTTAGGGTTAGGGTTAGGGTTAGGGTTAGGGTTAGGGTTAGGGTTAGGGTTAGGGTTAGGGTTAGGGTTAGGGTTAGGGTTAGGGTTAGGGTTAGGGTTAGGGTTAGGGTTAGGGTTAGGGTTAGGGTTAGGGTTAGGGTTAGGGTTAGGGTTAGGGTTAGGGTTAGGGTTAGGGTTAGGGTTAGGGTTAGGGTTAGGGTTAGGGTTAGGGTTAGGGTTAGGGTTAGGGTTAGGGTTAGGGTTAGGGTTAGGGTTAGGGTTAGGGTTAGGGTTAGGGTTAGGGTTAGGGTTAGGGTTAGGGTTAGGGTTAGGGTTAGGGTTAGGGTTAGGGTTAGGGTTAGGGTTAGGGTTAGGGTTAGGGTTAGGGTTAGGGTTAGGGTTAGGGTTAGGGTTAGGGTTAGGGTTAGGGTTAGGGTTAGGGTTAGGGTTAGGGTTAGGGTTAGGGTTAGGGTTAGGGTTAGGGTTAGGGTTAGGGTTAGGGTTAGGGTTAGGGTTAGGGTTAGGGTTAGGGTTAGGGTTAGGGTTAGGGTTAGGGTTAGGGTTAGGGTTAGGGTTAGGGTTAGGGTTAGGGTTAGGGTTAGGGTTAGGGTTAGGGTTAGGGTTAGGGTTAGGGTTAGGGTTAGGGTTAGGGTTAGGGTTAGGGTTAGGGTTAGGGTTAGGGTTAGGGTTAGGGTTAGGGTTAGGGTTAGGGTTAGGGTTAGGGTTAGGGTTAGGGTTAGGGTTAGGGTTAGGGTTAGGGTTAGGGTTAGGGTTAGGGTTAGGGTTAGGGTTAGGGTTAGGGTTAGGGTTAGGGTTAGGGTTAGGGTTAGGGTTAGGGTTAGGGTTAGGGTTAGGGTTAGGGTTAGGGTTAGGGTTAGGGTTAGGGTTAGGGTTAGGGTTAGGGTTAGGGTTAGGGTTAGGGTTAGGGTTAGGGTTAGGGTTAGGGTTAGGGTTAGGGTTAGGGTTAGGGTTAGGGTTAGGGTTAGGGTTAGGGTTAGGGTTAGGGTTAGGGTTAGGGTTAGGGTTAGGGTTAGGGTTAGGGTTAGGGTTAGGGTTAGGGTTAGGGTTAGGGTTAGGGTTAGGGTTAGGGTTAGGGTTAGGGTTAGGGTTAGGGTTAGGGTTAGGGTTAGGGTTAGGGTTAGGGTTAGGGTTAGGGTTAGGGTTAGGGTTAGGGTTAGGGTTAGGGTTAGGGTTAGGGTTAGGGTTAGGGTTAGGGTTAGGGTTAGGGTTAGGGTTAGGGTTAGGGTTAGGGTTAGGGTTAGGGTTAGGGTTAGGGTTAGGGTTAGGGTTAGGGTTAGGGTTAGGGTTAGGGTTAGGGTTAGGGTTAGGGTTAGGGTTAGGGTTAGGGTAGGGTTAGGGTTAGGGTTAGGGTTAGGGTTAGGGTTAGGGTAGGGTTAGGGTTAGGGTTAGGGTTAGGGTTAGGGGTTAGGGTTAGGGTTAGGGTTAGGGTTAGGGTTAGGGTTAGGGTTAGGGTTAGGGTTAGGGTTAGGGTTAGGGTTAGGGTTAGGGTTAGGGTTAGGGTTAGGGTTAGGTTAGGGTTAGGGTTAGGGTTAGGGTTAGGGTTAGGGTTAGGGTTAGGGTTAGGGTTAGGGTAGGGTTAGGGTTAGGGTTAGGGTTAGGGTTAGGGTTAGGGTTAGGGTTAGGGTTAGGGTTAGGGTTAGGGTTAGGGTTAGGGTTAG